>NC_054535.1:60037341-60337341 GCF_017654505.1 Polyodon spathula | reverse complement strand
CAGTTCTTGCAGAAACTATAAGATGACTGGCGTAGGGCAAGGTATGGGGTCAAGTCTGCAAATATCCCACTTATAGGTGTACCTAGTGGAGTCTGCCCTAGCACTCTGCAACATACCCACAACCATATCTGTTTGCCCTAGGGCTAACTAGTAGTCCCTTTCAGGGGCCATACCCATAGCCAGAGCCTGCCCGGTTTCAGATGCCAAAGAGAGCCTTCCTCCTGTCTGAGGAGATCCACGCTCAGTGGAATCTCCCAGGGCTGGCTATGCAACAGCTGGCACAGGGTCAAAAACCACACTCTCTTGGGCCACTTGGGAGCCACTAGGAGAACTGACACTTTCTCAAAATGGACCTTTGAGAAAGGCTGGGAGCAGCGGTATAGATGGGAAAGCATACAAAAACGGCCATTCATGTGCTAGGGAGTCTACGCCATAGGGGGCAATGCGTCATCCCTGCCCAGGCAAAGAGACCTGCGCCTTCCTGAACCTTTCGCAAATGCGCTCCACTATCTGAGGGTGGAATCGTCACTCTGACAGATGCGGACCATTGCTGGAGAGGAGGTCCGCTGCCCAGTTCACTGCTCTGGGAATGTGCATCACCCGTAGTGACGGCACGTTCCTCTGAGCCCATGTCAATAGCCTGAAGGCCATGCAATGCAGTCCCGAGGACCATAGGCCACCCTGGTGGATGACATACACCACCACTGTCATGTTGTCCATCTAGATAAACAAATGTGTACCTGTGGCGGAGTGTCCCTTCCTTTTGTTTATTTGTTGTTGTTGTTGTTGTTATTAGTAACGTATATTGTGTTTTGTGCGGTCGGACGAAAACCATCCGATATTATTTGTTGTGTGAGACTGGCGAAAAGCCAGTCTCATAATATAGTCACATGAATGGGGTTAAAATCCCCATTCATAGAAACCTTGTGCAGAAGGTGGCCCTCTCCTGAGTTAATTCATTGATTTAATTGTTACTAATCGGGAGATGGTCATCTGTATAAAAGCCTGCAGCTGTCTACATCAGGTTGAGAGTGTCAGAGGAGAGACGTAAGTCTGGAACAATATAACAATTGCTAAATGTGCTGGTTTATACAGCAGCATGATACTTGTTTGTTATTGGTGTGTGTATTTGTTTGGCCAACGTGCCTTTTTGTTTGTGTTTGTTGTGTTTGGCACTGGGAGAATGTGGAGGAGAACAAGGGATACCGCTTGCAACTTCAGCATATATATGCGCAGTGATTTCCTGGAGTCCAGCCAGAGTCCCAAGTACATAGTGCACTACACCGGTGTAAGCCAACTCTTTGCATCGTTGATGGTGAGGCCCAGCCTCGCCAGATTCTCGGTCATGACCACCGTGTGGGCCACTGCTTCCTCTCGTGATTGGGAACAGATCAACCAGTCGTTGAGTTTATTACTTTGATCCCCTGCAGCCTCAGGGGAGCCAGGATAGCGTCCAAGCACTTTGAAAATGTATGAGGAGTTAGGGAGAGGCCAAATGGCAGCACAGAAAACTCATAAACGCTTCCTTGAAAAGAGAAGCAGAGATACTTTCTGTGCTCTGGACGAATGGGAACATGAAAGTACACATCCTGTAAATCTACGGTGGTGAACCAGTCTCCAGGCCGGATGGACTGGAGGATGTAACAGTGCGTCAGCATTTGGAACCTCCTTTCTTTTAAGAACCTGTTGAGGAGCCTCAGGTCTAAGATGGGACGAAGGCCTCCATCCTTTTTGGGTACCAGAAAATACTTTTGAGTAGTACCCCTCTCCCTGGGACACAAATGGCTCGTTTGCACAGCAAGGCGGCCACTTCCTTAAGTACTGATGCCTGGAAAGGGTCTTTTACGAAAGTATCCGTGATGCCTCAAAAGGGAGGAGGTCCCAAGCAAAACTGAAACGCGTATCTGTTTTGTACTTTGGCGAGCACCAGGAGTCTGAGGTGCAAGCGTGCCAGTACTGCAGCTGTTCTGCTGAAAAAAGGGGCCCAGAGGCCAACAACCTTCAGGGGCTCTGTTCGGGCTGCTGAGGCTGAGGTGGGGCAGTTTGGGGTGGCTGTTTTAGGGCACTGGGCCTGAAAATGCCTCTTTTGATGCTGGTGTTTGGACTGGCCACGTCCTGAGTTTCCTCTGTCTGCCAGTTGGGCCTGGTTGTTTGCTGCTGGTGTGCCCTGTAGGTGATGCCTTAGGTCACCCAACAGAGCCATGGGGACTAGAACTGTTCTGGTGACAGTCCACATCTGAGGAGCTCGCCAGCGGTTCGATCTGCCCCACATGGAAGCATGGGGAGGAAGCAATGCAGCCACCTGCCGGGATGCCTCCATTCTTGGTGGGATCTCTGTAAGATCTCCTCCAATGCTGGCCCAAAGGTGTATGCCCTGGGGATATAGGCGCGTCAAGCAGTGCGGTCCCCCATTAGTATGGCTTCTCCTTTGCACGCATTTCTAATGCAATTGTATAACAGATTATTTTGCTGGCCATCTGAATCTGGCGGTCTATAGCAGGGCCTATTATTATTATGCCCTTTGAATTTTTGTACATTCTGACCCATATTGATTCGGTTTTATTTTCTTTGTCCAGGTTTAACACCTGGGCTTCAAGACTGTTTCTTATGTATAGCGCTACCCCTCCTCCTCTTCTGTCCTGCCTGTCTTTCCTATACAGTGTATACCCACAAATATTATATTCGTCCCCATCACTCTCAGATAACCACGTTTCTGTAACACCTATCACCTTGTTATTGAGGGTTCAGGCACAAGTTCTAGAATTTAGGGTCTTCTAGCCATATCCACCCAGTTGTTGGTTTTGGGGCCTTAACCAGGACCACGATGGTGGAGTCTACTGTTGGTTGGATTTCTGGTGGTTGGAAACCCCGCTTAGGCCAAGCTTTTCGGAGCCTTCGAGAGAGGCAAGCAGTGTGGCCTGCTTTAGGACGCTAGGACTTGAGGCCAGACGATCCCAGGAAATGCATGAAATCTGGGAAGGCCAGGAACTTCTGAGGGCTTGTGTCCGGAAAACGGACCGGCATGGTTCTCCCACTGGCGTCCAGGGGACCTGCAGGAAGCTGCAGTGGTTCTGCTGTGCTGTCGGCCCCTCCCCCCGCCCGTGTCTCAAAACGACGCTGAATTTGAATCAGCTGCTCCAACTGTCAACCTGCTTGTCAAAATGCTTCTAAACTGCGTCTGTCTGACTTTTCCATGCCTGTACTTCTCCCCTCGCTGTCAAGACTGCTCTCCACTCGCTGTCCTGCTGGAACAGCTGCTGGGGGCTCCCGGCCCTCGCCCGTGTCTTGCGCTGAATTTGAATCAGCTGCTACCTTGTTTGTTATCAGAAAAACACACGCGGCTGTTTGACAGTGTTTCCAATGTCCTGTTTTCAGCAAGATGCAATTTCTCTGGCTTGTGACAGCCACAGCTGTCTATGAGCCACGTGCAAGGTCGACCGGGCCGGGACCGGTCACTTCAACGGGAACCCTGGGCAGACGTCAGTTACACAGGACCGTCCCGGGCACCGGTGCTCTCGGCGAGTCGCATTCGTGGCCCATACAATCAGTAAGCACCGCTTCAATCAACGGACATGGAGCTATGTATGCGGGTGAGCTCTACGCAAATGGCAGTTGGAACTGTAACTCCCAAGTCCGTGTTCGGCCCATAGATCGGTTAGTGGGTACCGCCGGCCCGGAATTGGTCCTGGTTTTGCCCCCCTAAAATCCCCCCAATAGACCGGCGACCTAACCGACCACACGGACGCTCTGTCTCCGTTGTGGTCACACCGGACGAAATCCTTGCCGATCTGAGCCTCCGAGTCTGGACAAGGGTCCTTACGTACTTTATACCTGAACTTCCGTCCAGCTAACCCCTTTTAGCCTGGGAAAGGACGAAACTTCTGAGTGCGAAGAGTCCTGACGCCTCTACCCACTTCAATGGTTCTCGACCTTGTCGTCCCTGTGACCCAGGAATGGCTCCCTATGACGCTTCCTCCAAGGGGAGTCCTGGCTTCCAGCACCTCGAAGCCAGGTTCCTCCTCAGCAGGAGGCTCGCACACCTGATGTCAGAGGAGAAGGAGGCCCCCTCCCCAGAGACCGCTATGGAGAGCGTGTCCTCTTGCACCAGCTGAGATGCCTCTTCCCATCCACCCTGAACTCCCCTGGGGGAGGGGGGGTATGGCAGTTGGGGCTGCAATGCATGCCAGGGCCACCAGTGCCTGCTTTGTCAAGAGTTCTAGGATCTGGGCTTTGAGGTCCATAATGTCCCTTGCCTGCTTGGAAAGCTTCACCCTTCTCACCTGCGGAGATGGGGAGCGACTATAGGAGGCTTGCGCATCGGAGATGCCTAGCAGAGGGTCCTGGGACAGGTCATGGAGGAGGGGCTCTGAGGCTTCAAGAGCCACAGACAGTACAGCCGTAGAGGATGTGGAGCTTGCCCTCGTGGCCCTCTCCAAATGAGCTTCTTTAACCCGGGGCTGGAAAGCCTCACAGATGCTACAGGCCATGTCCCTTCAAGGGCCAAGGTGGAATGTTGGATGACCAAGCATCGCGCACAGAGGGTATGTTTGTCCACTTGTGGGAGATTAGTTTTGTAGGCCGTGCAGGGGTGGAACCCCGGCTTGCCTGACATGGGCCTGGTGTTGTGCATGGGCTGACCATTAAACACCACTTGCACTGCGCTCAAGCACTGGATGAATGTGAATGGCATGCGCCCACCCACTAGCGCTGTAGCAGAGGGTACCTAACACTGTGCACCGCGAGTAGAGTGGTCACCATATGCCCATGCACTAGTATAGTAGTGCCAAGCACCATGCGTGCTGAGCCCCGTGCAGCAACCTGAGCTGTTGCACTAGGTCTGTGGCAGTAGCCAAGCACCATGTACACCGTGTACCGCGCAGCACCGTGCGTTCCTGCGGGGGGTGGCTACGCAAATGTGCCTACCCTAACTGTGCGGTCACACACACCTGGTCAGTGCGTAGCATGTACCAGGGGGACACAAGGCCAAAGCCGCAGTGGGCGAGTTGAAGCAGACAGCAAAAGCACAGTAGAAATTTAGTATAGGGGAGAGCACACTGTTTGTTTACAAGGCCAAAAAGGCTCTGTCTTTTCAAAGTCATTGATTCCAGGAAAGCAGCCAGCTTTAAGCACGAATGCAAGGGGAATACAATCAACTTGATTCGACAAGCTCTTTTCCGTCAACATGATCAGCACAACACAGAGGTCTTACCGTCTTGAGAAGAAAAGAGAGAAATGGTTTCCTTTGGATGACAGTTTTATCCCTTCGGTGGGTGGGACTGAGTGCATTATCCCAGGAAGGGGCCTATCGGCAGCTCTGTTATAGAGAGCACAGCAATACCCATTCCAATGGGCAGGCATATCCCATACATAATATTATTGGTGGTCGTTTTCGAATTGAAAGGGAATAGTAATACCAGTCTCCCAAAGAAGCGATGCAGATTCGTGGTTCCCATACTGCGGGTTGCAAAAGGTCCCAAGCGAGACTCTGAACAGGTACAGTTAACACATACAAATATTTGTACAGCAATAAAAAGGACAGTATTTTATTTTACATTAGAGAATTTGTAGAGCAATCTCCCACTCCCCTTATGCAATGGACTCAACTCAATATTGTGTGTCATATTAGTAAGCCTACCAGAAACATCATCAAAAAATCTTGATACTTTGACTGTGCACCATTTGTTCAATTTCCTAGTAAAAAAACAAACTTGCCTAATTAAATAGTGAGACTTTTGTTGGAATTAATGCTACTAGGCCTATTACTGTTGATCAATTAATACAGTACTTGGTGGCAGTAGGTGCAAAGGAACACACACGTTTTTAAAAAAAAATTTAGTCATTGCCAACTCTTTTTTTTTTTTTTTTATTTCCTCCCAATTTGAAATGGCCAATTATTATTTATTTATGCTTTGCTTACCGCTACCACCCCTGTGCTGACTCGGGAGCAGCGAAGACAAACACATGTTGTCCTATGAAGCATGTGCTGTCAGCCGCCCGCTTCTTTACACACTGCGGATTCACCATGCAGCCACCCAGGAGCTACAGCGTAGGAGGACAACACAGCTCCCGGGCAGCTATCAGGCAAGCCCACAGGCACCCGGCCAAACTACAGGGGTCGCTGGTGCGCGGTGAGCCGAGGACACCCTTGGATGTCACATTGCAATGTTGTGTGGTGAAAGTAAATTAGTACATAGTTATGAAAAAAATATTTATTCATGTAAACGTTTTGAAAGCTGCAAATAACGTGTTGAAACAAACTCAAGAGAACACGCAGGCAATCTTAACTAGACAAAACATTAATACAACACTAACGTTGTAACCTTTTCAATTTTTAATCATTGAAAACTAATTTACAAACTACCTCAGTTATCGTCCGTTTTCCTTTACCAAGGACTACAGAATGCTGGCTCGTTTTGGGCTCTTCAATTTGTGGCAGTTTTTATTTTAGGTTGTCCAGCAGGTACACCCTGTTTTCTGTGAGAAGATGCTGAGTTGCTGAGTCTCTGCTGTGCCTTTTGTAGTTTTTGTTGACGTGTCTGCCAAGTAGTATTTTGTTTATATTTTAACTGCCAATGTACACCTGCAGATGTAGCCATTTTTGTTTAGTGGGAACCAGGAATATTCTTATGATGTAATATGAATGAGAGAGATCAGGGTACAATGATACCCTGGGGTACAGTGTTGTGTTGCAGGGCAGATTTAAATAAAACTAAGCCCTGATTTAGTAAACAATTCAGGCATACACAGCGGATATGTAATTCTGTATTTAAAAATCAACCAGTAGGACTTTAGGTTACAAAAGCTTTAAGCGAGCCATTCAAAAAAAGCATCTCGATTTGCCGGCTCAGAAGGCACACAGGGAAGGAGGAGGGGCTAGAGTTCAGCCAAGTACTGTAGTACTGTAAATGGGGAAACTGGTGTTAAACTAACAAAATAAAATTAGTTAACGATGGTGCAAGTGCACCAACTAAAAATGCTATGTAAAATTATTTAAAAATCCAGACTCCAATAGTTATGCTGAAACAAGTCAAAATTAAGTCCAAAAACAAGATATGCTTCTGAAAAAACAAAATCTTATTTTTTTTATATATGCCTTTCATAGTGGACCACCATTACAAAGCTCTTTACAAGATATGAGACTAGGGTGTGTGAACTATGCATCAGCTGCAGTGTCACTTACAACAACGTCTCACCCAAAAGACGGCGCACAAGTAGGTTAAGTGAATTGCTCAGGGTCACAATGAGTCAGTGGCTGAGCTGGAATTTGAACCAGGTACCTGCTGGTTTCTTTAACCACTGGACACACAGCCACCTAACTCAAAACTAAGGTTCCAGTTTAAAACAAATCCAGAAGTGTAGTGAGAAAACAAGTGGGGCAGTTTGCATAAAAATATTTAAAAAATTACAAAATGTAGGCTTTTAAATTTTTTTTTAATTGAACTAGAATTTTATCATTGAATAATTGAGCAGAGACCGTGCAAAATGCTATGTATGTCTTGTGCGGTATCGAATCTAGCCAGAATAAGCACTTTGTTTTGAAGAGAATATTTCCAAAAGATAATTTGTTGAAAGTAGAAAGGGGACATTAATATCATGCAGTCAAATGACTTTTAGCAAAATGCTTACATGTTAAAGTGTTTAGTGTAGTAGTCTGTTCGTATTAATCAGCTGCTAGACAATTAGCTTGTTGCTGGGCAGTTGCTGTATGATATGAATACACGCTATAGGTCTGGAGTAGAGAATCAAATTGCGACCACTTCCTGGGATTCCTTTTTTGTAATCATAATATTGTGCTGTTGCTTTTATTAATTACCGGTGTGATGGGGTAGGGTACTCGCACAACAACTGAGTTCTAACTAATCAATTAATGAAAAAAGAAACAGAAGCCCTGCTATTTAAACATGTAAGTTAGCCATATGTGCACTCAGCGCTCACTCACTGTCAGCAGCCAGCTGGGTGTTTATAGTGTTACCCTCATCCAACAGAATGGAAAAGTACACCAGTACGGTTATGGTTTTATTTGAACAGAGATTCAACATTATTGATTTGATTACTGAGTTACAAAGTACTACAACGTGATTAAAAAAAATATATATGTTGTCCACCATTACAGAATTTAAGTGCGTGTATCCCAGTTTGAAAACCACTGAACTAGAGCATTGCATAATCTTAGCATAACCTCTCTAGACTTGTATTTCAATTAGCTGGGCTGCGGTTTCAGAGTCCACTACTCCCCCAAGTTTGGTATCATCTGCAAATTCAACACTCTTGCAATGTGTTTCTTGGTCCATGGAGGAACAATAAGAGTCCAAGTACACAGGAATCACCCAAGGGTTGGTTCACACATCCCCCCCCCCCCCCCCCCCCCCCCCCCCCCCCCCCCCCCCCCCCCCCCCCCCCCATCAGATTGTACACCTCTCAATTACTCTGCTTTTTTTTTTTTTTTTTTTAACCAGTTCTGTATCCAAATACAGGTCATCCCATGTATTCCTGCTGATTTTTAATTAAAATATAAGTCTTTCATGTGGGAATGAAAAAGGCTTTTAGAAAATGAAGATAAATGATATAAGTGTTGCCTTCATCTACATTAGCTGTAACATCCTCAAAAAATTAAAGTAGGTTAGGTGAGCATGACCCTCTTCTAAACCTGTGCTTGCTATATAAATTGTCTTCAAGCTTACCTCTTAATATTGTTTCAATGATTTTACATGTGACAATAGTTAAACTAATAGGTCTATAATTACCTGGGTCTGTCTTGTCCCCCTTTTTAAATAATGGCACCCCATTTGCAATCTTCCAGTCTTCAGGGACCTCACCTGTTTCTATATAACTATTTATCATAGTAGTCAGTGGCCTACATATTTTACAGCCTTGTTTTTTAATCACCCTTGGATAAATTTAATCTGGGCCCTGTGATTTATTTTTTTAGCTCTTGTAGCTTATTTAATACCTTTGTAATGGGCCTACTTTTAGGACCAACTGGATTCCAGTAGTGTAATTAGCTACCACGCCTTTATTTTTACTGGGAAAGTCTGGGTTTTTTTGATCCCCAAAGACTCAGGAGGGTAAAGGTTCAACCCATACACAACACCAGTTGTTTTTAAAATGTCTTACATGAAATGCGGTACATGAATTACAACAATTCTACAGACTGGATTACAGAGAATTAAATTAACCTGGCCAGGTATTCTGATACTCAATTAAGAGCAGCAGGCAGCAAATTACTTGTGCTGCATTCATGGAGCTAGTGCTACATAGCTATATTGACCGATCTGAACCTGCATTTTCGTACAGAGCTCTCTTAAGACTAGTCTTTCCACAGTACCATTTGATGCTGAGTGATAGGGAGGTGTTTTAGTGTGCAACACTAAATTCCTTTGCAAAAAGGCTTCGAATTCTGCTGCAGTAAATTGTGGTCCATTATCGGAGCTACCATAACCATATGCTGCAAACAAATTTGCAGGATTTCAATGGTTTTCTCAGCAGTAGTGTTTGACATAGGCGCTACTTCAGACCATCTGGAATGAGAATAAATAAGGACTAAGAAACTTGGCATATTCTTTTCAGCAAAATCAATGTGAAGCCTTTGCAACGGTCTCGCTGGCCACTTCCATGTACGAAGCAATGCTGTAACAGGCATATTCCATCTACTGTGGTAGATTTCACACTGGCTTACCATGTGCTCTATTTCAGAATCTAAATGACTACAGGCTAGGGCTTTCATTTTTATGATTCCCCAGTGATATTCTCCTGGAATAACTGCTGTCTACTTGTCTTAGGCACAATCACTCTAAAACTCCTCATTTTTCACTGTTAACTCAGTTTATTGGTGAGCAAAAGTTTAGGGCAGGATTTTCAAAAAAGTGTTATTGTATCGAACTCGTGGTATAGGAACGAGAGTTTTAGTAGCAAGTGATTTTCCAACAAAATGTGTTAAATCAATCCATTATGCTTTGAAATTGAGTTAACAAATGCATTCTTGTAAAGTTTAAGCATATATCACTTCCTGTATTAACTGATGTTAACAAGATAAAAAAAAAAATGAATGGAAACACAGTTTGCTGTTATGGAAACTAATGTGAAAAATTATGGGAATATCTATTTTTGTGTTTAATTTTAAATTGTGCATTTTGTCATGCAGAATGTACAACTTACTATATACAACTCTTAATGTGCCTTTTACAATTGTTTTTTTGGTTAAAAAAAAATAATAAATTGATGGGCCAGGAGTAAGCAATCTATGTATATTGGTTGGAATTTTCTTATGTTGCATCTACTTTTTTGTATGAATTTTAGAAATATGTCATTTGTTTGTATGTAACTATTCATTATATTTGTATTAAGCTTTTAAAATTATGATAGAACTCTCCAACCCAACACACAATTTGTTTAAAGTTAATTGTTAGGTGAATTCCTCTAATCCTACATTTTCTCTGGTATGATTTGCTCGCCTCTGCGATAAATAAACTCAGTATGATTAGAAGTCGCCACTGAACATTTACAGAAGGACTTTTTATATGCACACAAACGTGTGAAAGTGTACATTGTGGGAGGGAGTCTGACAACATTACCAATACGTTTAGGCAAAATCCATGCCAATGATCTCGATCACATTCCTAGTGCATCGTTGTGTGTCCTTGACACCTGTTCTTTGTTCTTGTGTGGATAAGATACAGGTGTTAAGCCAAGGATGCATTGCAAATCCACAATCACCTAAGAAAACTTTATTTTAATATCTAATATGCCGTTTTATATACCAACACAGTTTTACATACTGTCATAATAATGCACATATGCAGAATTCAGATTACAATTGCATTAAGAATTTTTGGGTAGTAACATTACACTGGGTACAAATAACAGTATATCATTTTAGCAATACAACAAATGTTCTGTAAGGTTACAAATGGTTAAAACAAGGGAATAAATCTCATTCACAGCCACAAGTATAGAAAATATTTTCATAACTACAAATATTGAATCATCTAGGTCAGTGGTCCTCAAAGTTGTGCCCGCGAAGCCAGGCCTTTGTGTCCGTGGCAGCTGTTCTTAAATGATGGGTTGTGAACACGTTTCTGGTGGGTCGTAGCGTGGGAAAATAAAGGAAGCTTTTAAACACATTTTCCAACAAAAGCACCACAGCAGTCTGTTGTCAGTGCTGCTCGCTTATGCTGTGCTTGTATGTACGCGACATTTATTTTTCCTGAATGGCTTTTGCGATACAAACAACCAATTGAATAGCTGCATTGTCTCTGCGGTAGCCAAATCATAAGTTAACTAGGTGGGGCATAAACTGTGTCTGTTTCAAGTGCAGGTACTAAGTTTAACCAATAGGAGAGTCAAATATCTGCCAAGTTTTATGCAGCTGTCCAATCATAAGCAAGCAGAGGCCGTTCACGGTATCTGCATGAAAATTGAAGGTGAGTGATTAGCCAAATGGAAAGTGAAAGATCTGACAGCTGTCCAATCATTCATGAGCAGAGGCGGGGGGTGTTAATATGCTGGGTAAGCATTGAATTTCACCGACTGCTATTGAGAAAAAAAAAATACATTTCAGTATGTAGAATTTCATTTTCTATCTATTTCAATTTATTTCACCAGACAATGGAAGCACTGTAGTCTATTTAGTTATGAATCCACTTTCTCTTAATAATTGTACTGGAGAAGAACGATCTTAAAACAGTAGTGTTGACAAATTTGTCAAATTTGAAACAAAGCGAGACACTATCTACACTTTATTTTAGTTTATTCACAGTTATCTGTGTAAACATGCCATTTAAATATCTGCATTGCATATTTTATGTAAATGATTTAAAGAATAAGAGCAGCATGCACAATTACTACCTGAGACTTGGCCTTATTAGAGTGCCTTCTCATGAGAGATATACACATACACACACACAAATATACACAGTACCAGTCAAAAGTTTGAGTACACTTGCTGGAAACTAAGTTTTTTTCATAATTGACAATGTTTTACGTCGTATACGTTTCTGTAAATAGTTGAAAATGAAAACACATGTTACAACATACAAAACAAAACATAAGGAGTATCAAAGCAATGTTCAAGAAAAATGAAAATTGTCTCTTCGACAGATAGTTCTTGCACTACTTTGGAGGTGTGTTTCGGGTCATTATCGCTGAAGAATGAAGGACTGCCCAACTAGTCGTAATCCTGATGGAATGGTATGATATGATAGCTATGCTGGTTGAGCTTGCCATGGACTTGGTAAAGATCACCAACTCTGTCACCAGCAAAGCAACCCCAGACCATGACACT
The DNA here is from genome assembly GCF_017654505.1 of Polyodon spathula. NCBI lineage: Eukaryota > Metazoa > Chordata > Actinopteri > Acipenseriformes > Polyodontidae > Polyodon > Polyodon spathula. Next base: position 60,325,061 of record NC_054535.1, on the reverse strand, counting down.
GCCTCCTCCATGCTTGACAGTAGGAACCACACATGCAGAACTCATGCCCTCACCCTCTCTGCATCTTACAAATACTTTGGGTTGGACCCAAATATTTAAAATTTTAACTCATCGGTCCATAAAACCGACTTCCACTCCTCAAACGTCCAGTTTCTGTGTTTTTTTTGGCCCAGGCAAGTCTTTTCCTCTTATTCTGCACTCTTAACAATGGTTTCTTTGCAGCAATTCTTCCAGTTAGGCCAGCTTCACGCAATATCCTCTGAACAGTTGATGTTGAAACATTTGTACTTCCAGTAGAATTTAGCTGAGCCTGTATTTCAGGGGCAGTTAATCGCCGGTTTTGCAGACTTGTGACTCGAATGAACTTGTTCTCTGATTCTGAGGATACCCTTGGCCTGCCTCATGTTGTTTGGTCCTCATGAGTGCCAGTTTCTTTAAATTGTTTGGTCTTGGCCACAGCAGTTACAGACAGTTGCAAAGTTCTTGCAATTTGTCTTAGATTGGCCTTTTTTCTTTGCTTAACTGAGCATATTTTGCCATTTTCTGCTCCCTTACATTCAGGAATGACAAACTTGTGCCTATGCTACCTATATTTATAGTAATCATGGAGCCTCACCTGTTAACAATAATTGGTGACCAAAAGGTTAATTAGGTAACATGCTAGTTAACTCAGAACATCTGACAAAGACACTTTTATACTTAGGCCAGTGTTCTAACACCGTGTTACACATTTCAGACTTAACTGACTTGGGCTTAAGATTGAAATCCCCTTGCTTTGGGTGACCATTTCATTGAAATTGACAAGATTTACATTTTCATTTAAAAATTTAATTTTTGAATGCAATTCACTTATGATTATCAGCTTATATAATAACATGCAACATATAATGAAATATTAAGTGTTTATAGACAGTTGGGATTCAAGGAAACGCATGTACATGGATTAGGGAGTGGTTAACATGTAGAAAACAGAAAGTACTGATTAGAGGAAAAACCTCAGAATGGAGTGTGGTAACCAGCGGTGTACCACAGGGATCAGTATTAGATCCTCTGCTATTCCTAATCTACATTAATGATTTAGATTCTGGTATAGTAAGCAAACTTGTTAAATTTGCAGACGACACAAAAGTAGGAGGAGTGGCAAACACTGTTGCAGCAGCAAAGGTCATTCAAAATGATCTAGACAAGATTCAGAACTGGGCAGACACATGGCAAATGACATTTAATAGAGAAAAGTGTAAGGTACTGCACGCAGGAAATAAAAATGTACATTATAAATATCATATGGGAGATACTGAAATTGGAGAAGGAATCTATGAAAAAGATCTAGGAGTTTTTGTTGACTCAGAAATGTCTTCATCTAGACAATGTGGGGAAGCTATAAAAAAGGCTAACAAGATGCTCGGATACATTGTGAAAAGTGTTGAATTTAAATCAAGGGAAGTAATGTTAAAACTGTACAATGCACTAGTAAGATCTCATCTTGAATACTGAGTGCAGTTCTGGTCACCTCGCTATAAAAAAGATATTGCTGCTCTAGAAAGAGTGCAAAGAAGAGCGACCAGAATTATTCCGGGCTTAAAAGGTATGTCATATGCAGACAGGCTAAAAGAATTGAATCTGTTCAGTCTTGAACAAAGAAGACTACGTGGCGATTTAATTCAAGCATTCAAAATTCTAAAAGGTATTGACAGTGTCGACCCAAGGGACTTTTTCAGCCTGAAAAAAGAAACAAGGACCAGGGGTCACAAATGGAGTTTAGACAAAGGGGCATTCAGAACAGAAAATAGGAGGCACTTTTTTACACAGAGAATTGTGAGGGTCTGGAATCAACTCCCCAGTAATGTTGTTGAAGCTGACACCCTGGGATCCTTCAAGAAGCTGCTTGATGAGGTTTTGGGATCAATAAGCTACTAACAACCAAACGAGCAAGATGGGCCGAGTGGCCTCCTCTCGTTTGTAAACTTTCTTATGTTCTTATGTTCTTATTCAGTTAAAAGCATAGAAAATCATGAAAAACCTAGTTTCAAGCAGGTGTACTCAAACTTTTGACTGGTACTGTATATATATAAAAATATCGCAAGGCAGCAGTGTGTAAGATCCTATGCAATAGTCAGCGTGCCCGCAAACAGCCAAGTAAGATCAATTTATGCCCGTGCCAAAATTACTTTGAGGACCGCTGATCTAGGTAGTCTGTACATTCTCTCTATTGTCGGTGTCACAGCCACGGTCCGGTGCGTTATAGACTCTTTCATTAATTAAAACCCTCCTTTTTCCCAGTGCAAGTTGACTTCTGATAAATTATGACAATTAACACAAATTCCCATGCAAATAAAAGAAAGTCGCAAAAAGCACAGCTGCTTCATATATGAACATTATTTCGTAAATCAAGATAATTTAGGAAACTGTCAAAATCAATGCTACATACCGATTTGTCGATTAACACTAGTTATCATTTACGACCTTTTGAAAATCCTGCTCTAAACTCTTCGTCAGTAATGTGGTTTTGCCACCCAGTTAAAGTGCTTACTTTCGTAACACAGGATCTGTTTTAGTTTCTCTAGCTATGTCCTGAGCTGAAAGAAGTAATTCATCCAGTAACACCTTGTAAAGTAGATTACAGCCTTAATACTCAATTTTGATCGGCAAATGGGACAATGCATCAACATTTCCATGCTGAGCTGAGGCTTTGTACTGAATTTTGTATTGCTATGACATCAGTATTAGCGACCATCACTGTAGTCAAGCTGTGGCTAAAGGAAGGCACTACTGTTTTGGGAACCATAATTTTTACCTGGGGTTGGTGGTGAAATTTCTACCATAATGATAGTTATTACATTTCATAACCCCAAAAAACAATGCCTAATGCTTCCTTTTCAATTTGAGTGTAACCTCTCTCTGTTTAGTTAGTGTGCACAGTACTATCTGGCATCCTGGGGTGTGCTGGTGACGGATCAAGATTTTTGCACATGGCTGACAGCTATACCACTGACCTAGATTTAAGGGCTATGAACACTGGGAGCAAAGAAAACTACACAAATACAGCACGAGTACACAACTGTAGCTGGTCATGAAAACAAAATATTGTCTGCTTTTGTTCCTTTTTGTGGAAATAAAATACAATAAATAAAGTCTGCGTACACCACACTCTAAAAAAAATGACGTTTAATAGTGAATGTTTATATGTGATCTGGTTTAACATGTAAATCATTCAAAAAGAATACATCTATACATTCCTTTGAAATTACTGAGAATTAATTTAATATACTTTTTTTTATTGGATTTCAATTTTAATAAAATTTCCAGTTAGTGTGTGAATATTATTATTATTATTATTATTATTATTATTATTATTATTATTATTATTATTATTCATCATTATTAAAACAAAGCAGCAACATTTTATGGAAATTTTGAAACCAGTGTGTGGTGCTCCCTGTCACTTTGACCAAAATGAAGGTGAAATCAAGAGACACACCATCAATTTTCAATTGTTCTGTTATTTCTTATCATATGGAGTCTTTCTTTGTATTGTATGTATAACCACTGGCATTATAAATAACATTATATTTTTCGCCTTTAGAAATTACATTCCCATTGATGTCCATTTCTGTTTTATTTCTGTGTGAACAAGACAGTGACAGTCTGACAGCCTCTCCTTCGACTCTGTCCTAATAATGACGTGTTGTGTACAGAAACATAGAAGGCTCGCACAGACAAACCGTCAGTTTGATACAACAAGGCAATTCTATCTTTGGAATAAGGGGGGAGTTTGCGTAACAGCTACAAGAATATAGAATGGTAATGTATACCTCTTCATGGTGATCACATCCCCCCCAAAAATAATTAAATAATACACCTGGAGAGTTGCATTTGTTACCACTATCATGTATAAAGGGTTTCGCAAACAATAACAAACGTATGCACAAATATGAGAATCCATTACACGGCCTTGAGACTCTCAAAATTGTGAAAAACCGTGAGTTTCACGGGTAAACCCTGAGACTTGACATCCATGGATAGGGAATGAATTTTCCATAGTAATTTAGTAAAGCCAAGAAAAACCTAAATTCAGTGACATTCTGTGGGGTTAGAGCCTTAGCTATGGCTTCTGTTTTCTGTGCAAGTGGACTGATACCTTCACTATTTATTTTGTTTCCAAGGCATGTGACACTGTCTTGTAAAATCACACACTTTTTTGTTTACATGTATACCCATGCCTTCTAACCTTTAAGTTTCTTAAGTGTGCATCATCTGTATTTCCAGTAATTAGTATATCATCCAAGTAACATAGTACATTCTAGACCCTACAGTCCATTATTCTTTGAAACACTGTTGGCGTGCTAGCCACACCATAAAACAACATATTATACCTGACCAGACCCTTGTGCATATTAATTGGCAAATATTCTTTTAGACTCCTCAGTTAGTGCTATCAGTGGATAAGCTTGAGACAAGTCCAATTTATTGAACGGTCTTCCACCAGCTAACTTGGTGAACAAATCATGGGGTTTTGGAATCGGATATTGGTACACATTTAACCAAGAGTTTATTGTGACCTTATAGTCCCCACATATCCTAACTCTACAATTTAACTTGGGCACACACACTAAATCGGTGCTGCCCACTCGCTGTGTGCTACAGGCAAAATTATTCTCTCCTGCTTTAACAATTTCAGTTGCTGATTAACAGCCTCTTTAAGTGCATACAGCACGCATCTCACGTTGCAAAAATGTAGTACTGCTTTATCAGACTGTGGATGGCTAGTGGTAAGATGGTAAGGAACTTCACACAAGTCTTTTGTGCTCTAAACAGCACACAGGTGCACGTTTATAGTGCCACCCAAGTTATTTTGTGTTTTCCTAGTTAGGGTATCACTGTAGTGATAGTATGACATTCAGACTTACAGAAGTTGGGGAGACTGCAACCAGTCAAGTCCCTTGGCAAACTTCAGTCAGGATCCTTTTCTGCCTGCCACACATCCCACCCTCCAGAGTTGATCAGAAATAACACGCGGGAGATTCTAGCTCCACCAAATTATTCAATCTGAGGGGCAAAGCCAATGGAGAAAATGCTGGGATGAGTCTTCTGTAATAACTAGCTAGTTCCAACACAGATTGTAGAGCATTGGTTGCAGGAACCAGTGCATCCAATAAAGCCTGAACATTGGTTTCCACAACCATTTCCCAAAATATAATCTAGGTATTTTATTTAGTTTCTTACAATCACACACTTGGCCAAATTGCCTAGGAGCCCAGCCTCTCTCAGCAACTGTGGAGTGGCAGCTAATCTATTAAGATACACCTCCCAGATAGAGCTGTAAACCACACCATCATCAATGTACGCTTATGCATATGCTTGATGAGGGCGCAGCACTTGATCCACTAGTCACTGAAAGAGAGCCGGGGACCCATATAATCCAAATGGCTTAACATGAAACTGGAAGAAACCCATGGGGGTTGAGAAGGCTGTTGTCTCACAGGAAAGGGGGTCAGCAGAATTTGCTAATTTCCCGTTGTTAAATCAAAGGTTGAGATAAACCGTGCCATTATCAGTTGGTCTAAAAGCTCTACACCTGAGGTATGCATCAAACTTGAAGTTTACCTTCCGAAAGTCAACACAGAAGCACATGGTTTTGTCTAGCTTGGGCTCAATCATTGTTTATTTTATCATCCCCTGTACCTCTTTCTGGATGGCCACTCTTCAGCTTTCTTGAATATAATAGGTCTCTCCCTCATTCTCAATCCCGGCAAAGTGGTAATAGCATGTTCTCCCCAGTACATTAGAAAACACATCAAACATTTTCACTAGACCAAAGACATGTTTTTTCTGACCCTCAGCTAATCTTTTCCCTGTCAAAATATCAACTGTGCTTTGTGGCATAACCCAGGGCCCAGAGCCATAAACAAGACTGCCCGTTTTTTTCACGGCTTAAGGTTAACATGATAAATCTAAGATTTATTTATGCCTCCCAGGCTTTCGGATTTCATAGTTCACCATTCCAATGGACCAAATTACCTCAAAGGGACTCTGCCTCTTAGCAAACAGTTTACATTCCGATGATGGAAGGAGCAGCAGCACTTTGTCCCCAAGCCAAAAAAACACAATTCAAGCATTTTGGTTATAATTTAAATCTTGCACATGCTGATCTGATTTGAGATTTTCATGAGCCAATCGACTGACTAATTCCAAGCGATCTCTTAATTATAATATGTATTTGATTATATGTTGCGATTTGTTTTGAGCCTCCTCCCAACCTTCCGTTATGAGATGGAGAACACCCCTTGGCTGATGTTCGTATAGGCGGCAAACCCATTAGAAGCCTGAGGCACTTCTTGAACCGCCAAAAGGAAATAAGGGTTAGGGTTAGGGCGGGGTTCCACATTAACCATGACCCAGCAGTCCGAGCCTTGTAGAGATCGCAGTTTGGCAAGTAGTTATGAAGCACTACAGGCCCAACTGGGCTGGTTACATTTAACTAATAATTAATATATATATATATATATATATATATATATATATATATATATATATATATATATATAGTGCACATGGCTTCTGTTTCATGAATCTAGGAAAATGGACCAGTGTGCCAGAAATCTGAAAATAATTTACAAACCATTTTTTAAAAACATAACTACGAACTAATCCAAACTTTTCCGCCGCACATCATATTTGTTGTACAGTAAGAATCTGACTACGAACCGAAGTGTTGTGTTGGTACTTGTTCCCACGACATGGCAAATCTTTTACAATCGGGTTTTCTACAACTAAGCAACCAATAAGTGCTGAAATCAATAAATCAAAAAGTAATTCCGAAAAAAATGAAGACTAATATTTAGAGTGGAGGCTTCATCGGGCTTCATTATGACAGTGAAAAAAAAATAACGTTCTGGCTTGTTTGGTGTCAGTTTTGCAGACATGCAGATAAAACAGCAGCTTTATTTGTTCTGAATTCAACATTTCGTTTACATCATATGCAGTCTCACAGTAAGATGTCCTGATGGATACCCAGATACGCAATCGAATTGTCTAACTTTAATTTGGGATCTGATTTGTTCAGGTCAAAAATGCCATTTACAATCATTCCAGGACTAGTTGATATCGCTCAGCAAGATTGGCGCGGACTTAGGAGAGGCTACACAAGGGACAACACTCTGAGAAGGATTGTTTTTATTTTGTATTATGAATATTATTTTAATAGTGTTTGTTATTAGGATTAGGAATGGAGTATCGAATAGTTTCTTATATGAATACACAGGGTGCAACTTTTTTGTGTATTCGATTACCTGAATTCTGGTCCCTTACACTCCCAAGAATAAAATGCAAATGCGTGTGTAAAAGCAGACAGAATAACAGGGTAAGCCGGTAAAGTTTAGCAGGATTCATGAAGCGTACAAACAATGTCCAAGACGAGATTTCTTCATTCAGTACCATATTTCCTTAGGCACAAGTTTACTGAAATAAAATACAGAACTCAATGAGCAGTAACATCACAGCGCAAGTCTCTTCCAAATAAAGCTACAGTAGCATAGTTTTGTGCAACCCACCAAATAATTTCATAAAATAACACCCATCATATCACCCTAAATATTCCACATCTCTTTAATTATAACAAATAATATTTATAAAATCTTAATAGTGTAAATATTGTAACCTGCCCAAAACAATAGAAAATAAATTACATAGTTTAACATTGCTAACTACAACTAGCCAGATTAGCCACTAGCCATATTCAGATGAATCCTGTAAATAATTCAAAACAAGGATATCTGGTTGTACTTTTAATGTTCAGTGCAAATTTGCCATTACTCCATCCATTCACAGAGAGCCAACAGCAGAAGTTTTACATTGAACTGCAGTCCAGAGTTAAAAAAAAATAACTCCTTTCCAACTCCAAGTATCCTGCCTTTTCTTATTAGTCACTGCGTTGTTTTGCTTAACATTTCGTATGTCTTTATATTCATCATAATGTTAAATTACCTTTTCTAATTTCTAATTTGTGTTTAACCCTCTGATGGAGCGAAACTAATATAAACTCCATCACTGGGTTAACGGTAAGTAAACAATAGGACTCACAGACTCTATCTCGTTGTGAAATTATTTTAAACAGGGTTGTGTAAAACTAATTATTTAAACAAAGAAAAGCAATGCAGTAGCAAAATAATGACCTGAAAACAACTTACCTGTGGTCCGGGGTACTGATGAGTTGTTAACCAAGTCTAGAAGAAAAAAAAAAAACTTGTTGATTAAATGTTTGTTCTTTACTTGCTTGTGTTCATTGTGTGGAATAAGAACATAAGAAAATAAGAAAGTTTACAAATGAGAGGAGGCCATTCGGCCCATCTTGCTCATTTGGTTGTTAGTAGCTTATTGAGCCCAGAATCTCATCAAGCAGCTTCTTGAAGGATCCCAGGGTGTCAGCTTCAACAACATTAATGAGGAGTTGATTCCAGACCCTCACGATTCTCTGTGTAAAAAAGTGCCTCCTATTTTCTGTTCTGAATGCCCCATTGTCTAATGTCCATTTGTGAACCCTCGTCCTTGTTTCTTTTTTCAGGTCGAAGATTGCTTGAATTAGGTCGCCAAGTAGTCTTCTTTGTTCAAGACTGAACAGATTCAATTCTTTTAGCCTGTCTGCATATGACATGCCTTTTAAGCCCGGAATAATTCTGGTCGCTCTTCTTTGCACTCTTTCTAGAGCAGCAATATCTTTTTTATAGCGAGGTGACCAGAACTGAACACAATATTCAAGATGAGGTCTTACTAGTGCATTGTACATTACTTCCCTTGATTTAAATTCAACACTTTTCACAATGTATCCGAGCATCTTGTTAGCCTTTTTTATAGCTTCCCCACATTGTCTAGATGAAGACATTTCTGAGTCAACAAAAACTCCTAGGTCTTTTTCATAGATTCCTTCTTCAATTTCAGTATCTCCCATATGATATTTATAATGTACATTTTTATTTCCTGCGTGCAGTACCTTACACTTTTCTCTATTAAATGTCATTTGCCATGTGTCTGCCCAGTTCTGAATCTTGTCTAGATCATTTTGAATGACCTTTGCTGCTGCAACAGTGTTTGCCACTCCTCCTACTTTTGTGTCGTCTGCAAATTTAACAAGTTTGCTTACTATACCAGAATCTAAATCATTAATGTAGATTAGGAATAGCAGAGGACCTAATACTGATCCCTGTGGTACACTGCTGGTTACCACACTCCAATCTGAGGTTTTTCCTCTAATCAGTACTTTTTGTTTTCTACATGTTAACCACTCTCTAATCCATGTACATGTGTTTCCTTGAATCCCAACTGCATTCAATTTGAGAATTAATCTTTTGTGCGGGACTTTGTCAAAAGCTTCTGGAAATCTAAATAAACCATGTCATATGCTTTGCAATTATCCATTATCGATGTTGCATCCTTTGAATCAGCTGCTCCGAGTTTCATCTTGTTTGTTATCAGAAAAACACACGCGGCTGTTTGAGTTTGAGCTGCTGCTGTGTTTCCCCAATGTCCTCTGTTTTCTGATTAAAGCAATTAAAGATGCAATTTCTCCTTCCTGCTTCTAAACTGCTCTGTCCTTTTCCACGCCTGTACTTCTCCCACTTGCTGTCGTTGTCAAAATCAATACTTTTAGTGGTTCTAGGTATAAGTGCTTATAGCTTTTTTTTTTGTGATTTTGACTTTCAAACGCTGTCAGGATGTTTAGTATATGTACTTAGGAAAAGTCAATAATAGACAACCGCTAATCTCCAACACACGCAGAGTAATTTAAATTTTAAAAGTGAAAACAGTCAAAATGATTACCGTGGCGGTTCTAGTTTAAAATAATATACTTCAGTATAAATCCATTAAAAAAAAGACAAATCACTGAATCATTTGAACAAGCTAATTTAGCATAAGCTACTACAGTGACTCATTGACGATCTGTCAACTCTATCAACAGCGATTTACCCTTAAAGAATAATTTGCTAACTTACACATACAATAACCGTAACAGCTGAAAACAAATTACATTATAAGATTTTTGTACAATATAAAAAAGGAATGACAGTATTAAGAAATCTGTATTTTAATTCCTACAGTACCTCGGCTCAGCGGCGGGCATATTCCAACTTCTGTCTCCGCTTATTTATTTTTGTGTCTGACGCATACGTCCTACTGCCTGGGTCAAATCAATACTGTAAGGGGGATTCGCGTGGTGTAATTAGATTATTTATAATGTGGGTCTGCACCCGACTACATTTCACATACGTATATTTGATTTTAAACTTTCTCATGGAAAAAAAAAAAAACATTGACAAGTTGTATAATATGCGTAATAGTGAGTGAAAAAGTGGGGGGGGGGCAAAGTATATATTTTCCCTATGGGTCAGAGTGGAGGGGCACACGCCCCATTTGCCCCATGGGTCAGGTATCTAGGGCATAACACATGGGGTGCACTATGTGTTTGTGTAAGTGGTAAACCGAAGCATGGCACATAAAAAAAAAAAAATAAAATAAATTCAATCTCTGGATTACAAACAAGACGATTCTACAAAATTACCTAGACGTCACAACAATCGGAAATAATGAATAATTGCCACTGCTGTCTAATTAGATGTAAACATGACTTCAGGTATATGGGCCCATGTAGCCCATGCTCCACCAATATTCTGGAATGCGGGCCCAGCACCACCAATGTTTTTAACCGATATATAACACAGTGTAACAATTTTTTTTTTTTTTTTTTTGTGTAGTTTCCTCATTGCTTATGCCTCAAAAGTATAGAAAATGGCTATTATTCCCCACAGACTTTGCTTTTGTGACCAGGACAGTGATATTTCAAAATATCACTATTTCCAATGGGAAAATGGGCAAATGTGTGTCTTCGTTCACATATAAATGTATTTACAGTATAATCGTAAATCTCGAAACTACTCACTTCTAAATCTTTTGTAGACATTTTTGTATTACTTTAGTATAGATACATGTTAATTTGGATTCATATGTTGTTTTTTTTCTGACTTTATGTGAACAAAAAGACAAAGACACACATTTGCCCGTTTTCCCATTGGAAATAGTGATATTTTGAAATATCACTGTCCTGATCACAAAAGCAAAGTTTGTGGGGAATAATAGCCATTTTCTTTACTTTTGAGGCATAAGCAATTAGGAAATAACACTTACTACCCAGGAACAAAAATTGTGTTATAGTGTCAAGTACAAGGTTGTACTGGATGAAAACTTGCTTCCTTCTGCTCAGACAATGTTCTCCAACTCTGAGGATTGGATTTTCCAGCAGGACAATGCTCCATTCCACACAGCCAGGTCAATCAAGGTGTGGATGGAGGACCACCAGATCAAGACCCTGTCATGGCCAGCCCAATCTTCAGACCTGAACCCCATTGAATACCTCTGGAATGTGATCAAGAGGAAGATGGATGGTCACAAGCCATCAAACAAAGCTGAGCTGCTTGAATTTTTGTGCCAGGAGTGGCATAAAGTCACCCAACATCAGTGCGAAAGACTGGTGGAGAGCATGCCAAGACGCATGAAAGCTGTGCTTGAAAATCAGAGTTATTCCACCAAATATTGATTTCTGAACTCTTCCTAAGTTAAAACATTAGTATTGTGTTGTTTAAAAATGAATATGAACTTATTTTCTTTGCATTATTCGAGGTCTGACAACACTGCATCTTTTTTGTTATTTTGACCAGTTGTCATTTTCTGCAAATAAATGCTCTAAATGACAATATTTTTATTTGGAATTTGGGAGAAATGTTGTCAGTAGTTTATAGAATAAAACAAAAATGTTCATTTTACCCAAACACATACCTATAAATAGTAAAACCAGAGAAACTGATAATTTTGCAGTGGTCTCTTAATTTTTTCCAGAGCTGTGTGTGTGTGTATGTATATATATGTATATGTATGTGTGTGTGTGTGTATATATATATATATATATATATATATATATATATATATATATATATATATATATATATATATATATATATATATATAGAAAGTCTACACCCCCTTTCAAAAATTTTCAACTTTTGTTTTCATTTATCTACACATCCTACCCCACAACTTCCAAGTGAAAAATTATTTTAGAAATTTGTAGAAAATAAAAAAATAAAAACTGAAATAGCTTGGTTGGATAAGTGTCCACCCCCCTTGTAATAGCAATCCTAAATTAGCTCAGGTGTAACCAATCACCTTCAAAATCACACACCAAGTTAAAGTCATAGCATATCCGCTCCTCCAATCTGCAGATGCCACACTGTTTCCTGTCCGGGCACTGAGTTTTGGTACCGTAGCTGTGCCACTTTTCTAGATGGCCGATTTCCACCTAACCAAAGGAATAAATTGTCATGCCATTTAGTCCAGGGTCCTCTATTCCTTTTACACAGCACCCTCACACGTCGGGAGGTAGATCTAACACCAAGAATCATTCAATCTCTGTCACATTGCTACATCAACCTGTGGAGTCCCCATTGGAGATAGAGCTGTCAATCATGGTACTACATCTGGGGTTTCGCTTCACAGACTTGGTTAAAGTCAGAAATTAAATGGATAAAATTAATGAAATGGGTAAGAAAAGTTACAAATGAGAGGAGGCCATTCACCCATCTTACTCGTTTTGTTAGTAGCTTATTGATCCTAGAATCTCATCAAGCAGCTTCTTGACGGATCCCACTGCGTCAGCTTCAACAACATTACTGGGGAGTTGGTTCCAGACTTCCACAATTCTCTGTGTAAAAAAAAAAAAAAAAAAAAGTGCCTCCTATTTTCTGTCCTGAATGCCCCTTTTATCTAATCTCCATTTGTGACCCATGGTCCTTGTTTCTTTTTTCAGGTCTGGGTTGACATTTAGAATTCTGAATGCTTGAATCAGATCGCTGCATAGTCTTCTTTATTCAAGACTGAATAGATTCAGTTACTTTAACCTGTCTGCATATGACATGCCTTTTAAACCAAGAATAATTCTGGTAGCTCTTTGCACTCTTTGTAAAGCAGCAATATCTTTTTAGTAGTGAGGTAACCAGAACTAAACACAATATTCTAGATGAGGTCTTACTAATGCATTGCAGAGTTTTAATATTACTTCCCTTGATTTAAATTCAATGCTATTCACTATATATCCAATCATTTTGTTGTCTTTTTTTTTTAGCTTCCCCACATTGTCTAGATGAAGACATTTCTGAGTCCACAAAAACTCCTAGGTCTTTTTCATAAATACCTTCTCCAATTTCAGTATCTCCCATATGATATTTATAATGCACATTTTTATTGCCTGAGTGCAATACCTTACACTTTACTATATTAAATGTCATTTGCCATGTGACTACCCAGTTCTGAATCTTGTCTGGATCATTTTGAATAAGCTTTGCTGCTGCAACAGTGTTTGCCACTCCTATTTTTGTGTCGGCTGCAAATTTTAACAAGTTTGCTTACTACACCACAATCTGTCATTAATGTAGATTAGGAAGAGTAGAGAGCCTAATACTGATCCCTGTGGTACTCCACTGGTTACCTCGCTCCATTTTGAGGTTTCTCCTGTAAAAAGTACTTTCTATTTTCTACATGTTAACCACTTCCTAATCCAAGTGCATGCATTTCCTTGAATCCCTACTGTATTCAGTTTAAGAATTTATCTTTTATGTGGGACTTTATCAAAAGCTTTCTGGAAATCTAAACAAACTGTCGTATGCTTTGCAATTATCTATTGTTGATGTTGCATCCTCAAAAAAATCAAGTAGGTAAGTTTGACATGATCTCTCTTTCCTAAGACCACGCTGACTGTCTCCCAGGATACTGTTACCATGTAGGTAATTCTCCATTTAAGATCTTATTATCGTTTCCATAAGTTCATATGTAATAGAAGTCAGGTTTATTGGTCTGTAGTTCCCTGGTTCGGTTTTGTCTCTCTTTTTGTGCATCAGTGTATTGTTTGTAATTCTCCAGTCTCCTTTAATACTGGATAGGGGCAGGTTGACATGTGGGGGAATGCTATCCGTATAGAATTGTGTGTAGCAAAGGAGAAGCCATACTGATGGGGGGTTTCAACTTCCTCCTTTGTAAAAACTAAATAACCATTTAATATATTTGTTATTTTTTTCTTTTCATCTATTATGTTGCCATTTATATCTTTGACATTTTACTTCCTTTTTGAATGTTCTTTTGCTGTAATAATATTGGAAAACCTTTTTGGAATTGGTTTTAGCCCCCTTGGCAATATTCATTTTTATTTCTCTCTTAGCCCTTTTTAACCTCCTTTTTGACTTGAGTTTCAGTTGCAAGTACTGTTTCTGTGTACTTTTGATCTTGCACCATTTTAAACACTAAGTGCCTTTTTTCTGAATGGTATATATTTTTAATTGATCTGTTAAACCATTTGGGCCATTTTGTTTTAGATTTGTCTACTTTTGGGATGTATTTGTTTTGCGCCTCTAGTACTACATTTTTGAAAAATAGCCATCCTTTCTCTGAGGATGTTTTCTCTATTTTACTCCAATACACTTCTGTTAGTCCCTGTTTTAATTCCTTCAGTTTGCCTTTTTTATATTGTAAACCTTAGCTTTAGTTGTACTTTTTGAGGTTTTAAAAAGCACTTAAAATTAGACCATGTTTGCCAATGGTTCTCTGACCTTTGTTTAGTTTTTCTGTCTTTGTTATTTGAAAAGACTAAATGAAGGCAGGCCCCCTCTAATCAGAGCCTTGTCAAATTGCGTTAGGAAGCATTTATTTGTCATTTCTACCATTTCAATTTTGGCTGTCGTGCACCCCACCAGGTTTTCACGTTTTATATGGGGGAAGTTTGAATCTTCCCATTAGTATGTATTCTCCTTTGCTACACACATTTGTAATGTGAGGTTCGGGGGGACCTGAATCCTATCATCTCCTTTCATCAATTAAATCTACTCTATTTAATCATCAGTCACCCCTATGTATCTTGTGTTTTTCATTTTACGTATCACTACAGACCCACATATAAATCTATTATTTGGAATTCAGAAGAACTCACCTGCAGCAATTTTCTTTTAGAATCAGGACATTTCCAATAATGGCATCATCACTCTATCAAAATCCAGCAGATGAAATGGCTAAAGACATCCGCCTGGTATTCTGTTTTATCCTACCAACACAGCGATGCCCTCCCTGCGCAATGATGGCCTCCACATCAATCGTTGCGATGGTACAGTACTCAATCTGCTGTTGTTGCCTCCAGTGTTCTGACCCCAGAGATAAACAAAATCTTACTTGACATGAATTTCCAGCGCATCATTCAAAAGACTAACACATTCACAGAATTCTGATGCTAAGTTTTGTAAAGGTATTTCTTTTCTGGTGCAATCCAGTGCTTAAGCAGCAGCTGCGATGGTACAGTACTCAATCTCACTGCTGTTGCCTCCATTACATTACTGTCAATCATCACGTTGTATTGTTTACATACACTCTCCTGGCTCTAGTGATCCATTGTTACTTTCTCAGTAGCTGAGACATAATCATAATGGGTAAGGACATTAATGTGGTTTCAATTCATTTTAAAACGGGATCCCCAGTTTGTTATGAAAACCTTACTCTTTGTGAAATTTGTTCTGGTTTCTGTTTTGCAATGTATTTGTGTAAGTCTACACCTTTGCTTATTCAACTGGACTCACGGATGTTTAATCATAACCACTTGATGGCAGTATGACACCACAAGTTGTGTGCGTGTTATAAGCTATCTTATATAATTGTGTAAGAAATCCCTGTATTTTCGAATCATTTTATTATCTGGAGGTTGGTTTGAAATTATTACTTTAAGATGCTAATGGTTAATGTGTGGAGCTGCCAGCCAATATGGAGGAACTATTTCTACAATTAAGTTTTTCAGTCAAAAGCAGCCTCTTACCTAATGCAGTCTGACTGTTCCCGATCAGTTCAACAGGGTTTGCAGCAAATCTACGATTCACAGCAGCCTCAGAGTAAATGCCTACAGGGACACGCTCCACCGCACACTCTATATTGATCTGACTCTTTCCACTTTTCTTCTTCAAAGCCTACTTATCCGAAATCCAACACCAGTATTATAGGATATCCAACACTACACTCCATTCTAGCTGTTCGTCTTCGCTTGCATGGGATACCACTACCAATTTCGTTTGTCTACTACGTCCCCAACTCTCCTATCAATAGCAGCTGTTCGTCTTATGTGTGTAACCTCTAAGAGCTCTCCGACTGCTTATCCTTCTTACCTGCCTATCTTTTTAATGTCCTTGGCAATTGCATTTCAATCCTTTGTCAAGGCTACTTTTCTACATTTGATGAACTAACAATGGCAATGTCGTAAATGGCGTTGCAGTGACCCAGACCAGAAGGAGGAACAACAAAAACAAAAGGTACAATGCAGTGGCGCATGCGCCGTTTTATTAAAGAAAACAAAAATAAATAAAATATTTAAACAAAAACAACACTGTGCTCACAGAGCACAAAAATAAAATAATAAACAAGTCACAAACACAGAAATAACAGATGCGATCCAGGTCAGGCTGGGCAATCGCCTTCACTGATCCTAGATCGTTTTTAGATTTATTTTCCCCTCACTCCTCGCTCGCTCTCGTTCCTCCTCTGAACACCCACCCAGAGTGCAGAGAGCTGCAGGTATTTATACAGGTGACCATCTCCCGATTAGCAACAAATGAATCACTTAACTAATTCGGGAGATGGCCCCCTTCTGCACGAGTTTTTGAATTGCTGGCAGAGACTAATTTGCCAAACCTCTTCTCTGCCAGAATGTACACACATGCACACCGTCTTTTTAAATAACGGAACAAATACAAAACAATAAACAAATACAAAATAACACAGGGGCGGAGGGAGACCCTATTCTAAAAATAAACAAACAATATGATTAAACAGCAGGGCTTTTCTACCGCCCTGCTACAGGTAACTATATGAATAATCATTTTGTGGTTTAAGATGCTCAGAATTTGCTGTCCCACTATTACCAGTTTTTCTATGCTGCGTATTGTATGCCTCTCTTCTTTATTGGCTGTATTAATTTCAGCAGTACTGAGAGAGAGGTGTCTTGTAGTACTCAGGGTTTCACTGGTCTTTTTTAAAAAATTATTGCTGTTGGTTCTGATATTGAACTGTTGCAGTCTAAATCCTCCAGGAATGTGTGGACATTGGAGTCACAAAACAAGTATAAATTTACATGGAGGAAGTCTAACATTGCATTTTGTTTTTATTGAGGGAAAAATAGCGGCCAATTCAAAATATATTTTTAAACACTTATCAGAATAATATCTGTTTGTAAAAAGTCTTGGTTGCTACTGTAATAATTCAATGGCTTGGAGCACCTATCAGCCAATCAGGATGCAGCTCTCTCCCAAACCATTTTAAAAGCTGCTCTTTCTACACATAAAGTACATAGTATACCTTTCTCTAACTAGAGGGTAACCCTCATGCACTCTAAAAACAGTTAAAAAGTAGGTTTACTTTTAGAAAAACACCCGTTTTTGTTGGATGTTGGATGGTTACATTGGTTGAATTTAATTTAGAAAAAAAGGTTGTCACATTAACCATGTAAAAAAAGAATACATTGGTGCTCACCTTTCCAGAATTCAGTGCAGTGTTTCATATGCAAAGTCTTCTGTGGTATTTGCATTAATCTGATTTCATTATCCTGCCGTTTTCCTAAAAAGGGTGCTTGTATTTTCGAGAGTAAAGATTTCATGCAAACAATGTACTAAGTTGGCAGGTTACTTAACTTTAAATAATTGTTCCAAAGCCTTTATAGCTGCGATGATCTGTTTTCAGCTGGGTTTCTCCTATTTAAATGTCAAGTGATCAAGTGGCTTAAGAAAGCAGTGGGCTATTTTCATTGATATTCTGTGAGAGGCCCCAGGCCCAAAATTGTTCATCTTTACCACATAAATGCTGCAATTTAAACCTGTGTTGTACAAATACTTTGTGTGCTGTGACTGTAGATACAGTTATCTTAAACAAGTAATATTATTTTTTTTTTAAGCCATACATTTTTCTCTGCTGGATGACAATAGCTTTTAAGAAAGAAAAGAAAAACAACTATTTATTTTGTCTTTTTAGAGTGTACACCTGTGTGCAACTTCTTTTTAATGAGCTGTTGTCCCTTTGAAGTATCTCAGAAAACCATACATTTTTGTTTTGTGTTTCTTACCAACAGGCCTGGTGGTCAGAGAGGCGAGCATTGAGATTACCCGTCAGCAGGTGGAGGAGCTGTTTGGCCCAGAGGACTACTGGTGCCAGTGTGTGGCCTGGAGCTCAGCAGGCACAACCAAGAGCCGCAAGGCACATGTACGCATTGCATGTGAGTATGTGGAACACGGCTGCAGCGACAGCTTTTGATCAACCATATTGGACAGACATATTACACTTCACAGCTTACTGACCTTTCTATATATTCTACTTTACCTACAGTAAAGGCTTTACGAGGGGAGCTTGAGACATACTGCTATTTATGAAATGTACTGCTTTCATATTTGAGAACTCACAACTTAAATGCATTCATGCTAATCGTGTCCATCTAGACTCTTAGATGGAATTCAATATTTTGGCAATATAATGCAACTGAAAAATGTGGGTAAATATAGATAAGTCTTTTTTTTTTTTAATTTTCAAAGCAGGATTTCTGCAATACTCTCAGTGAAAAATACAAAAGATTATCCACCAAAATTACATATTTCTTCATTTAAACCCTCTTGTAACAATACTTTGCAAATGTGGATTACAATTGCTGCATAAGTAACAAATAGCCAGTTTTCATATACCTCAATGCTGATTTTTTTCTGAAATGTTTTCTAATCAAAAAATAAGTGTGTTCAACCTCGTTCAATAAAGACTTATGGAAAGCATGTATTTCTTCTTTCAGCAATATACAGTGCCTATAGAAAGCCTGGAATTAAAATGCATAATTTTTTTTGTTTCATTTATCTACACATCCTACCCCACAACTTGCAAGTGAAAAAATATTCTAGAAATTTGTAGAAAATTAATTAAATAAAAACTGAAATAGCTTGGTTGGATAAGTGTCCACCCTCCTTGTAATAGCAATCCTAAATTAGCTCAGGTGTAACCGATTGCCTTCAAAAGCACACACCAATGGCCTGTTAAATTGTAGTGATTCACATGATTTTAGGATAAACTCAGCAGTTCCTGTAGGTTCCCTCTGCTGGGTAGTGCATTTCAAAGCAACGACTCAACCACAAGCACCAAGGCAATTTCAAAAGAACTCCGTGACAAAGGCACAGATCAGGGGATGGGTATAAAAAAAATATCAAATGCCTTGAATATCCCTTGGAGCATGATCAAGACAATTAAGTGGAAGGTGTATGGTACCACCAAGACCCTGCCTAGATCAGGCCATCCCTCCAAACTGGATGAGCGAGGAGGAGACTGATCAGAGAAGCTACCAAGAGGCCAATGGCAACTTTGCAAGAGCTACAGGCTTTTATGGCCAAGACTGGTCAAAGTGTGCATGTGACAACAATATTCCAAGCACTCCACAAATCTGGCCTGTATGGTAGGGTGGCAAGAAGGAAACCATTACTCAAGAAAGCCCACTGTGAGGTGTGTGAGTAAAAATGGATTTTCCAGACCGCGATTTACGTGTAAAAAAATAAAAATTTTATTTAATATTACACGGAAAAGAAAAAAAAAACAATAAGGAAGGATGTGAGGGAGGGAGTGCTGGAGTAACCAAAAATAAAGGAATGGAAGCCTCTTAGTCCTCTTCGTGATCTGCTCAATCCAAAATGAAACAAAAAGGAATAAAAACAGAAAAGAGCAAAGTTAGTAAGGCCTCCGTTCGTAAATAAAAGTAAATAGCACAGTCCACCCCGCACGTACTTCCCTCCAGCCCTTTTTTTTCCCCGCCTCTATTCCTCAGGACCAACACCGAACACAATAGCATGTTCTCTTTAGTATGCAAACCCCGCCCCAGTAGTCAGTGGATCAGCAATCCCAGACTGACAGGTATCCTTAACTTCACTTGACTCCAGTGGCTGGAATTTACATACTCGTACTTCCGCCCCTCACCAAGGTGCCGCCCCTCATAAAGATTACTTTTGCCATGGTCACGAGACCTTGGTAAGGGAAGTCCCAAGTTGGTTTGATGCCTTCTACTGTTGGGAGGCTGAATTGCAGACCGAAACCCCTTTGATTCATCACAGTAACGTTTAGCCGAATAGGTTGTTGTTCAACTTAAGTTAAAATTCGGTACGACCAGAATCATACAGTACAGTGTAAACAGTACTTTAATTTAAGCTTTGTGCTTATGGTGTTCATCTGCTGTGACATCTGCTGGTGAAACAATGGGTGCGTTCACAAGAGTTTTTCACCAGCTAGATTGGAGACTTAATTCTGCGGCCGACGGCACGGTCTGTGCAGATGGAGCGTGGACAGCTTTGGTAGAAGAACTGCAGAGCAGTAGAATCAAATATGGAGATGGAGTTCAGAGAAATTCTAACTGCAGAAGAAGAAGATGCAACCAAAATTCCCTTCGTGCTCCACTTGCTTCATAATTTACAGCATCGTCCGAAAAAGTATGTTAGAAATGGTCATTGCTATAAAGAAATAATACGAACATATGTGTTGTGCTGTCACATGAAGTAAGTTAGACTGGGGATTCAAATATAAAGTATGAATCATAAAGTAATCTTTGAAGCCCATTTCCACCACATCAAATAAGAAAGGAAAGCAATAATAAAAATAATAACAAAAATGCATTTCATTATTTCTGCTCACTAATTCTTTCTGTATACTGTATGTCACTGTGGGTAATAATAAGCAAGGATAAGGCAAATTGGATTTTGGCTTTACTATGTTATTTACAATGGAATATCTATGGGACTACTTAGAAGTTTTCCTTTTAGAGGTCTAATTAAAGCACAAAGTGACCTGGCCATCTTCATTATGGTAAATATCCCATTGCATTCTCCTTAAAGGTTCAGCTCCAGATTTCCCACAATAAACTATTCAAAGTTGATGTAAAGCCTGGTGTATGATCGGAAAGCAATACCTCTTGCCTTACATTTTCTGAGATTCAGGATATAAAATAATATTATAAAATAATTAACTGTCTCAAAAGCATTGATATAAAGTGCTGCCTTAACAAAATAAAAAAATAAACAAACCTTTTGTTTGCACTGTTGTATTGGCCTTCAGTGCCTCAGCAAATAACAACATATGATAAGTATCTGCAAACACTGTCTGAAGATATTTTAATTATACATTACACTTCCTAAGAAATTATACAGCACTAATTAAATGTAGCTGAGAGGACTACTCTTATTTACATTTAGAATAATGTATACTACATTTCCAACTATGCATCGACAACTGTAAAAAAAAAATAATAAAAAAAAAATAAGCTGCATTTACAAGAATGCAGGAATAGTAAGCATATTGAAGTTATCCAATATTATTAATATTTCTCACTAGATTGGCTCTCTTCCTTTACTGCAGATGATAAGATGAGAGTTAGCTACACCCTTAATTTTCGTACAACATTCGTTGATCATGTTCCCTTTCAAGTACAAAATGTAATCATTACCACATGGGTGTTTACCTCCTAATGACCCCGAAACCTGAATCTTACATACCAAAGCCGCTCAGACGAGCTTGTGACGAAGTCACACCTGTCCGAGGGTATAAAGGTTTAATAATGCGTATATTGTGGACTACAGTCTGTTGTTTGTTACATCCAGGCAGCAGCCTTGTGCCCTGCATGAAGCCAGCAGCTTGAATCGCTCCTTTCCTGAAATAGCAACATAAGTCTTTGTGCTCCCCCAGGATGCATAGCTCTGGTTGGAACTAAGTAAAATTATTGTTTTAAAATTACGAGGCGTTTATTTTGTGAATTGTAAATGATACCAAACCAATGCAATACCGACTGGTGTTTATGCCCGGTTGGTAGTGGGCATGTCTCTGTGTGACAGGGTAGTTGTTTGTCAGTGCATGCATTCACTGCTGAGTGACAGGCAGGAGATCGAGACAGAGGTTGAAGTTGACACACCCCGCAGGGACGTAGGTTTATTTACACACACACACACACACACACACACACACACACACAGTGAGAACAGCTCACTTAACACTATCAACAAGTAGCTCACTGAGGATATACATCAGCGGTTTTGGTTTCTTCTTTTGGATCTGATGCCATTTCACCATCACGGCAATCTGAGGATTTCAGCAAAGTATTTAAGAACATAAGAAAGTTTACAAACGAGAGGAGGCCATTCGGCCCATCTTGCTTGTTTGGTTGTTAGTAGCTTATTGATCCCAAAATCTCATCAAGCAGCTTCTTGAAGGATCCCAGGGTGTCAGCTTCAACAACATTACTGGGGAGTTGATTCCAGACCCTCACAATTCTCTGTGTAAAAAAGTGTCTCCTATTTTCTGTTCTGAATGCCCCTTTTTCTAAACTCCATTTGTGACCCCTGGTCCTTGTTTCTTTTTTCAGGCTGAAAAAGTCCCTTGGGTCGACACTGTCAATACCTTTTAGAATTTTGAATGCTTGAATTAGGTCGCCACGTAGTCTTCTTTGTTCAAGACTGAACAGATTCAATTCTTTTAGCCTGTCTGCATATGACATGCCTTTTAAACCTGGAATAATTCTGGTCGCTCTTCTTTGCACTCTTTCTAGAGCAGCAATATCTTTTTTATAGCGAGGTGACCAGAACTGAACACAATATTCAAGATGAGGTCTTACTAATGCATTATACAGTTTTAACATTACTTCCCTTGATTTAAATTCAACACTTTTCGCAATGTATCCGAGCATTTTTTTTTTGTTGTTGGCCTTTTTTTATAGCTTCCCCACATTGTCTAGATGAAGACATTTCTGAGTCAACAAAAACTCCTAGATCTTTTTCATAGATTCCTTCTCCAATTTCATTATCTCCCATATGATATTTACAATGCACATTTTTATTTCCTGCGTGCAGTACCTTACACTTTTCTCTATTAAATGTCATTTGCCATGTGTCTGCCCAGTTCTGAATCTTGTCTAGATCATTTTGAATGACCTTTGCTGCTGCAACAGTGTTTGCCACTCCTCCTATTTTTGTCGTCTGCGAATTGAACAAGTTTGCTTACTATACCAGAATCTAAATCATTAATGTAGATTAGGAATAGCAGAGGACCTACTCCACTGTTTACCACACTCCATTCTGAGGTTTCTCCTCTAATCAGTACTTTCTGTTTTCTACATGTTAACCACTCCCTAATCCACGTATATGTGTTTCCTTGAATCCCTACTGCATGCAGTTTGAGAATTAATCTTTTGTGCGGGACTTTGTCAAAAGCTTTCTGGAAATCTAAATAAACCATGTCATATGCTTTGCAAATATCCATTATCGATGTTGCATCCTCAAAAAAATCAAGCAAGTTAGTTACCCTCAGCCGAGTGTGTGATATGTTGTGAACTTCTATCTAATAGAGAAGAAATTAGTTAAGTTAGTGCCGTTGTCAAACAACAGTGTAATGTCAAATTGATTACTTGGCCAATGATGTCCATGTCGCTGTCTATCAAAACAACAGCTGAGAAGATTTTTCAGGTACTTGACAGCTTCATAAATCTACATGGTATCATCTGGTCATGATGCATTGGCATTCGCACTGATGGAGCAAAGTCAGTCCAGATGCACTTGCATTCATTGAAAAAAACATGCCTACCGACTTGAAAGACGTGCTGCAAAGATGGTAAACTTCATAAAAGCTTGACCCTTGAATTCTAGAGTCTTTGTGAAAAGTGTATGTTATTTTCTTTTTTTTTTTTCAAATTAGCTTAAAAACCTTCAGCAGACTTCAAATAATCAGCCAAATTGCAGTTGGTCTTATCTGTAGGTCAAGATCGATATTTTGTCTCTTTTTTAGCAACGTTTTTATTTATTTTTTTCTGCCGAGAGATCTGTTAAAGTATAAAGAATTACCTGACAGCATATTAAATTGGCCAAAACAAACAAAACATTTAATGTAGTGAAATATCTGTGTGACAAACTTCAGGCATGACAAATGAATCAAAATGTATTTCATTAAAACCTCTAACCAATAGTTGAGTATTTGGATGCGATGCTGCATTTCAATATCTACGGTTGCAGTGTTTACTCAAGATTACTGTAGACCATGGCATCAAAGCGTAATGCTTTACCAGAGAGGTTTCTAAATCATTTTGCAAGACCCAGAACACTTGCTGAGCCAATAAAGATCCGGTAGAATATTTTTTTATAGAAGATAAAAGCTCGAATGAATGCCAGAAGTAGAGGAATATCTCCCTGAATTACAAACTTCACACTTATATGAAGATTCTGAAGTAGAGCCTGTGAATGTACCAGTTTTGCTTGTATAGTTTTCAATAGATGTTATTTATGTGAAATAAGCCCTGGTTATAAATATAATAATGTATAGAAGTATAGTACATTGTTCAGTTGTTTAGTGTAGGCCAATAGTGGCTGCAGGATTTAAATCCTGGCCGGGCCCCAAATTTTCACGGACAGGCCTTTTCTGACTTAATGACGTAAACATAATGACATAGTTACTAATATGTGTACTGAGGACACTCTACTAGTCGTCGGCAAAGTGGTGCCTGCAGACAAATTCATGCCCGTGAAGCCAGGCCATGGTGCCCATGGCAGCTGTTCTTAAATTATGGGTCGTGAACACATTTCTGGCAGGTCGTACTTGGGAAAATAAAGCTTTATACACGTTTTCCAACAAAAGTGTTACAGTAGTCTAACAGTGCTGTTCGCTTATGCTGTGCTTGTACGTACACAGCTTTTTTTTTTTTTTTTTCCTGAAGGGCCTCTGTGATACCAATTGAATATCTGCATTGTCTCTGTGGTAACCCAATCATGTTAGCTGGGTGGGACATAAACTATGTCTGTTTCAGTTGCCGGTACTGACAATAAGTTTTAACCAATAGGAGAGTCAAATTTCTGCCAAGTTTTATGCAGCTGTCCAGTCATAAGCACGCAGAGGCCGTTCAAGATAATTAAAGGCAATTGAGTAGCCAATGGGAAAGTGACAGATTTGACAGATGTCACCTTTTGACAGAAACACCGAAGTATGTTTAGTTACGAATCCGCTTTCTCTGAATAATTGTACTGGAGATGAGTGATCTTTAAAAAACTAGTGTTAACAAATTTGCCAAATTGAAACAAAAACAAGATACTATCTATTTAGTTTATTCATGGTTACCTATGGAAACATGCTATTTTAAAAAATATTTGCATTGCATTTTTTATATAATTATTTAAAGAATAAGCACAGCACGCACAATTGCTGCTTGAGACTTGGCCTTATCAGAGTGAACCAAGAATAACTCCCTCTAAAACTTTTTATATAAGAACTTATACAATAGTCAGCAGGCCAGCAAACAGCCAAGTCAGATCAATTTATGCCTCTGCCCAAATTACTTTGAGGACTGCTGCTCTATACTGTCAGAAAGGGAGAGTAATTCAGCCAAAAACAGCTATGTTGGGGTTGGAATAATTGTGCTTATACAGTAGTCTCTGCATATAGGTGAAACAGCTTGTGGTGAAACAGATTTGTCCCATTGTAACTGCTCTGCCTGAAGGAACTTCACTTAAAAGAACACATTTTTGACATTGACAGCATTTCGTTCACAACTTTTATAGTACTGTTTTATAACCTGATAACTCAATCATTAAATTAAAATAGTTTATTCAATCTTTTCATATCTTTATTATAGTTTATTAACATACACTTGCCTATTGCTTTTCTCTAAAGTATTCTGTTCATTATATATGTTGAGGCACATGCGTCATGACATGAGATTTTGACACGGATCAACACAAAGTCCATGATGTCAAAGTGAAAAATAAAATCTACAAATTGTTCTAAATTAATTACAAATATAAAACAGAAAATAATTGATTGCATAAGTACTGATATGACACACCTAAATAAGCTCTGGTGCAACCAATTGTCTTTAGAAGTCACATAATTAGTTGAATGGAGTCCACCTGTGTGGAATTAAGGTATTTCACATGATTTCAGGTTAAATACACCCGTCTTTGGGAGGTCCCACAGTTGGCTTAGTACATTTCCCAACAAAAACTACATCATGAAGAAGGAACATTCAAAGCAAATCCAGAATAAGGTTCTTCAAAAGCACTAATCAGGGGTAGGATATAAGAACATTTCCAAGGCACTGAATATCCCCCCCAGAGCACAGTAAAGTCGATTATTAAGAAATGGAGAGAATATGGCACAACTGTGAATCTGTCTAGAACAGGCCGTTCTCAAAAACTGAGTATCCGGGCGAGAAGGGCACTAGTCAGGGAGGCCACCAAGAGGCCAATGACAACTCTAAAGGAGTTAGTCTTCCACGGCTGAGCTGAGAGATACTGTGCATACGGCAACAATAGCCCAGGTGCTTCACAAAACTGGCCTTTATGGGAGAGTGGCAAAAAGAAAGCCATTGTTGAAATGGCTAGAGTTTGCCAGAAGGCATGTGGGAGACTCAGAGACCAAGTGGAAGAAGATTCTATGATCTGATGAGATCAAAATAGATCTTTTTGGCCTCAACGCTGAGCGCTATGTTTGGCGCAAGTCATCCTGAGAACACCATCCCTACCGTGAAGTATGTCGGTGGCAGCATCATGCTATGAGGATGCTTCTCTGCGTCAGGGCCTGGAAAGCTTGTGAAGATAGAATGCAAAATGGATGCAGCAAAGTACAGATAAATCCTGAAGGAAAACCTGCTGAAGTTTGCAAGAGACCTGGGACTTGATCTTCCAGCAGGACAGTGACTCCAAACATACAGCCAAAGCCACACTGGAGTGGCTTAAAAACAAAAAGTTCAATGTCCTGGAGTGGCTCAGTCAAAGCATCCAGATATGCAAAGCTGGTAGAGACTTATTCAAATAGACTCATGGCTGTAATTGCTGCCAAAGGTGCCTCTACCAAATATTGACTCAAGAGGGTGAATACTTATTCAATCAGTTATTTTCTGTTTTGTATTTGTAATTAATTTAAAACAATTTGTAGACTTTATTTTTCACTTTGACATTATGGACCTTTTTGTGTTGATCAGTGGCAAAAACTATTAATTTATATCCATATTGTAACACAATAAAATGTGGAAAAGTCCAAGGGGGGTGAATACTTTTGAGAGCCACTGTGGTGTGTAATATGTGTATATATATATATATATATATATGCGGTGTATATATATAGATATATATCTATATATATTAATATATCATTCGCTGGTATGCACTAAGAAATGTTCATATTGTGTCTGCTGGTTCTCTTAGCCAGAGATACTGTTCAGTAAGGATATTACTTATGATGTTGTGTAGACAGGATCAAGCACAGAAACAAACGTTACTTAGTTTGAGTTTTCATTTAATTTGTTCACATTTATTTACTGCAATGTTTTAGCAGCTTTGCTGGTTACGGTACCCTTAACTCAGACACTCAAAGAAAATCATGCAAAAAATGTTATCGTTAAGTTTTAATAGGTAATTTTAAGAAAAATTAAGTGAAATACAGAATTTATGAATTTATGAATGAATTATAGGAGAACATATTACTGCATATTATTGTCTATTACCTTTCAGTTCAGGCAGTGAACATCAGATGTAGTAGCCATTAGAGACCACCAAACAAACTGTTGAAATAATATAATGTAACTTGTGCCAAATCTTGAAACCAAAACATTGGTTATTGCTATTCAATATTTCACATTAGAAAATACATGTAAAGAGAGGGAAAAAATACCATGCTGTATATGTGAGCAGTGAAAATTTCCCAAAACCACTGAGTCAGCACACACAGCACTGGGACATCTGTATTTTTTTTTTTTTTTTTTTTTTAAAAAACATTCCCAACAACTTTGAAATCAAAATGTTACATTTACTGTGTGTAACTGTGTGTGTTTGTATATATATTTATATATATATATATATATATATATATATATATATATATATATATATATATGCATATATTTATAAAGATTGAGTGAAAACAGCCTAGATAGCCCGCGAATGTATTGAATGTGAAGAAGTGTTAACACTAGCACCAACATAGGTGCTTTTTGAACAGCTTTTGCAATTTAAATTTAATTATCTCCATATGTGAATATCTTGTGTTATGTCTGTTAAGTGTTACTAAATATTTTAATTAATGTTCTTAAGTGTTACTAAATATTTGAATTAAATACTCATATGGTGTTTCAGCTGCAGAATTGTAAAAATGAATAAGTTATAAGCATTTGCAACCGCCAGACCCGCAGTTTATGCATCATATTGAAACCAATAAAGTATAGCTGAGAATTTACTCTGGGCTTTGTAATAAAATCAAAGTCATTGTGAAAGAATGTATTATATACTCCTGTCGAGTGCTGAAACACTAATGAAAGTCATTCTTTTATTATTATTATTATTATTATTATTATTATTATTATTATTATTAGCAGTTGTCACAAAATATACACATTGAATCACAATACAGTGTGATAGCTATGCTACTTTTTTCTCATCTACCTGTCCTGAATAGAGTTACCACCAACAGCTCAAGCCATGCAAACCCCCCTGCACTCCACTCCACTTCTCGGGCAGAACGACCGCGCCACCCTGAATGTGTACAGGTGTAAAAAAGCATATTAAAAAAAGGCTTATCCCAAGCTCTCTCTACAAATCATTAACCATCGGGACTGATGCTAAACGAAAGCTAGAGACTTGCATTTTACAACGCAACAAAGTACGGTGTGGACATACTGGAACAAATGGCACGGCTGTATTCTGTCAAAGGTGGTACTCGCAGGTGGCCTGTGGCTGTTTTTTATAATGTTTTGGACGGCAGCCATCAACGCTTTTGGCTTTGTGCACCTGTAACACAATCACTCGGAGGGACTTCATTTTGCAGCTAGTCCTGGAGCTACAACATTTTGATGAGACACGAAAGCTGGCTGGCAAATGCACCTCAACCTTCAGCCAGCGCTGCGCCCACTGGCGCACGGAATAAAAGAAAATGCCAGGTTGCTAAATGCAATAAAAAGAGAACTGTTGATGTCTTCACACATTTGTGAAAAAAGCTGTCTGTGGCAAATGCACTGGTACAGTTGAAAAGCTTGTTTTCAGTGTAGATTGTACTTAGAAAGATTTAATAGCACTCTGAACATACAGACAGAGCCTTTTAACTAAAAGTGCTTTCACGTTGCATAAGTTATGTTTTGTTTTATGCTATTTTTATAACTAGTTATTTATGTTTTATAATTTTATGTGTGCATACAGCTTTCTACACTTACAACATGGAATCAAACTGTAATTAGGAGTTTTTGCCACTGATCAACACAAAGTCCATAATCTACAAATTGTTCTAAATTACAAATACAAAATGGAAAATAATTGATTGCATAAGTATTCACCCTCTTGAGTCAATATTTGGTGGCGGCACCTTTGGCAGCAATTACAGCCATGAGTCTATTTGGATGTCTCTACCATCTTTGCACATCTGGAAACTGCAATTTTTGCCCATTCTTCTTTGCAAAATTGTTCAAGCTCTATCAAGTTGGATGGGGGACCTTTGGTGAACAGCAATTTCCAACTCTTTCCACATATTCTCAATTGGATTGAGATCCGGGCTTTGATTGGGCCACTCCAGGGCATTGACCTTTTTGTTTTTAAGCCACTCCAGTGTGGCTTTGGCTGTATGCTTGGGGTCATTGTTCTGCTGGAAGATTAATCTTCTCCCAAGTCCCAGGTCTCTTGCAGACTTCAGCAGGTTTTCCTCCAGGATTTCCCTGTACTTTGAGACATACATTTTGCCCTCTATCTTCACAAGTTTTCCAGGCCCTGACGCAGAGAAGCATCTCCATAGCATGATGCCGCCACCACCATGCTTCACGGTAGGGATGGTGTTCTCAGGATGATGTCTGGTGTTAGGCTTGCACCAAACAGATCTCTTAGGTTGAGGCCAAAAAGCTCTATTTTGGTCTCATCAGACCATAAAATCTTCTTCCACTTGGTCTCGGAGTCTCCCACATTTCATCTGGCAAACTCTAGCCAAGATTTGATATGTTTTTTTCAACAACAGCTTTCTTTTTGCCACTCTCCCATAAAGGCCAGTTTTATGAAGCACAGTGTCTCCCAGCTCAGCCATGGAAGACTGTAATTTAGTGAAAGCCTACTTTGGAGATTTACAATTTTAGTTTTTCAACTTCAGAATTCAGCACTACATGGCAATGCCTAGAAGTTGGAATAATGGCAGGATGTATCATTTCTCCACTGGCTTTTACCATGGCAATGGAAGTAATTATTAGGGCATCAAAATGGGTAGTGGGAGGACAGCGCTTGGCTTCTGGAATGCAACTACCACCAATTCAACCATACATGGATGACATGACAACAACAGTAGCCTGCACTAATCGGTTATTGGGCAAATTAACCAATAACATTGAATGGGCTTGAATGCAATTCAAGCCCACTAAATCAAGGAGCATCTCTATAATTAAAGGTAAAGCAGTAGATAAAAGGTTCAAAATTAACAGTGAGGCAATACCAACAGTGTCCGAGAAGCCAGTGAAAAGTTTAGGGAGATGGTACAATGGGGATCTAAAGGACACAGTTCGTGTGGGAGAAGTTAGACAAGCAGTGGAAGGGTTGAAGAGCATAGACAGCAGTGCTTTACCGGGCAAACTGAAACTGGTGCTTTCGATTTAGACTACTACCAAGACTGCTGTGGCCACTGACTGTGTACGAGGTTTCCTTGACAACAGTTGAAGCTGGAAGCTTTAATCAGTTCATATGTCAGGAAATGGTTGGAAGTTCCACAATGCCTCAGCAGAGTGGGACTTTATGGTAAAGGAATACTGCAGCTACCAATCTCTGCTCTAACCGAGGAGTTTAAGTGCGCCAAAGTTCAACTGGAAATGACATTAGTAGATTCACACAACAAATGCTTAAGGGAGGCAGCACATGCATTGAAAACTGGAAGAAAATGGACAGCAACGAAGGCTGTGGAAGATACTAAGGCTACCCTTCGAGTCAGAGATATTATGGGGCAAGTTCAGCATGGAAAAGGAAGTTTTGGTCTCAGTTCAGCTCCTCCTACATGGCACAGGGTAACCCCAGCTCAATGGAGGAAGCTGGTAGTCAACGAGTTGCAAAAGCAGGAGGAGAGGATCAGGTTTGTAAAGCCCATTTCCCAGGCCAAGCAGGGAGAATGGATGAGAGAGGAACAACGCAAGATCGGCTGGCAAGACCTATGGACAATGGAACAGAGCAGGATCAGTTTTCTCATCAGATCAGCATATGATGTTCTCCTATCACCACAGAACTTAAACCTCTGGGTGGGTGAGGATCCCTCAAGTCCTTTGTGTTCATCACTTGCAACATCAGCACATTTTGACAGGATGCAAATGGGTCTCAGCCAAGGACGGTTTACTTTGCACCATGACCAGTTGCTGCAATTTTGGCCTTAGCACTGGAAGACAAGTGTAACCTGACCAATAAGTTGCCACCAGTTCCATCAAAGCATTACACACAAAAGACAATATTCCTCCATCCAGGAGAGCAACCACCAAGAAAAGGTGTTAAAATCAAGCCTTGTCTAGGACAACTGGAAGCTGCTAGAGACTGGAAGATGCTGGCAGATGTTGGTCAACGGCTTATTTTTCCACCTGAGATTGCCACCACTAACCTTCGATCAGACATTGTTTTGTGGTCTGGATCAGCACGCCTTGTTCATCTGGTAGAGTTAACAGGGAGGATGCTGTGGATGAGGCGTATGAGAGGAAGAAACTTCGGTATGCTGAACTAGCTGCTGAAGCAGAACAGCGAGGATGGAGAGTCCGAGTTTACCCAGTGGAGGTGGGTTGTCAAGGATTTGTGGCACACTCTACAACCCGGTTTCTCAGATGTCGGGTTCAGTGGCAAAGAGTTGCGTCGCACAGTGAAGAACCTGCAGCAACTGGCTGTGGTTGAGATGGAAAGATTCTGCATGGGGATCTCAAGTACAATAGAAAGAAAGCAACGCTGATGTACTGGTAAGTTGGACTGAGCTGAGTGGGGGATGGAGGGGGGTGATGCTGGGATGCCAGAATCACTGCTGAGCCTTTTTGAGGTGTTGTGGGCTAGTCGATGAAACACAGAGGATGGAAGGTGCCCACTTGAAGAACCCAGAGATGTACCCTACTTGGCTCAGTTGGTTGTCATGCTGATGCGTTGGGGAGACCACACTGGGTTGATCCCCAGAGCCAGCATCTCAGCCATTGTGTGTGCTGATGCACTGGTGAGGCAAAATAAGCTGATCCCTGGAGCCAGCATTACACTTCAGCCATCAACACCAGACAGAAGGATATCTACATCATCAGATGGAAAGCAATGCAAATGGATGGAGACGCCAATGGATCACATTAGTTTACTGTAAAGCTACGTCTTAGTTGGTGCTTATCTTGGCGAGAGCTGAGTTCAAATCAGCATGAAGTTTAACATCTACTCTCACATAATGGAAATAACCTTTACAGTTGCCATAGGCCTCTTGGTGGCCTCCCTGACTAGTGCTCTTCTCACACATCCGAATACTCAGTTTTTGAGGACGGCCTGTTCTAGACAGATTCACAGTTGTGCCACATTCTCTCCATTTCTTAATAATGGACTTTACTGTGCTCCGGTGGATATTCAATGCCTTGGAAATTTTCTTATATCCTATCTCTGATTGGTGCTTTTGAAAAAACCTTATTCCAGATTTGCTTTGAATGTTCCTTTGTATAATATAATTGTAATTAATTTAGAACAATTTGTAGATTTTATTTTTCACTTTGACATTATGGACTTTTGCTGAGTTGATCAGTGGCAAAAACTCCTAATTTAAATCCATTTTGATTCGATGTTCTAACACAATAAAATGTGGAAAAGGGGGGGGGGGGGGGGGGGGGGGGGGGGGGGGGGGGGGGGGGTACTGTGCCACTGTTTTTTCTACTCTGAAATTGTATGTATGATGTTCATAAACATGGATGTGCGGAGTATGTATGTAGTTCAAATCTCGGCGGTCTAGTGTTACTGTTAATTAAATTTTAAATAAATTCATTCTTTAAATACCAGCTTTTTACTTACTAATCTAATACCATAAAAAACTACTTAAACATACTTTCTGACGCTGGTCTAGAGACAAGCGAAATCATGTCTATGATAGGACAACGTAAGGAAGGCTCAATTCGCAGCTACTGGACAGCAAGTCAACAGGAAAGACATGATTGGTCCACAGTTCTGTCATCAGCTCGATCAAACAACACTCTCCCTCAAAATCATTCAGTCAAACTGCCAGCCCTGTTTTAGTTCTTTCTGCACCAGCCATTCCACTCCTTGTCTACTTGTGTGACACCCCGCCTCCAACAACAAGTTTCGAGACTCAATACTACACGGACTATTCAACAATTGTATATGTCCAGATAAATTATACTAAAAGAGTAAAACCCAAATAAATCAATAGGTTAGCCAAATAATAGTAATTAATGATAATGTTTTCTCTACAAGTATATTGTTTTTATATTCGAATTATGTTAGGGACTATTTTCCTCAGTGGAAGGTTACCTGGCGAAATATCAGAAGTTCATGGTAAATATAGGTTTTAAAGTTTTTTGTTTTTTTTTAAGAGAAAATAAAGAAATAAATAATTTTCTAATAGCGATAGAGCCCTCTCGATGCAGGCTCTACCATGTGATAGATGACTTCTATTTTCATTAGCGCCCTCGCTTACAGCTCGGGACGCATTACTCCAGTCATGGTCATTTGCCACACTGTAGATCCCACATCAATGGGCTCTATTACTTATAGATAGATAGATAGATAGATAGATAGATAGATAGATAGATGAAGGCTATATTTGTGCCTTGAACCATTAAAAAAGGCATAATAGCACAGTAGTGACATCAAAATGTCATAATTCCTCTAGAGGAAAATATACTTGAACTTTGATCCATTCGACTCCTCGAGACCACTTTCAATTCAAACACAAAATGTCTCGTTTTCAACACTCAACATCCACAGTTGAGAAATGTTCATTAATAATCAACAAAATAATTCCATCTCTGGTTTCTGTGAAGGTTTATAGAGTACATGACCTAACGGTCTCGTAGTTTATGATGTCACATAAACCCTAGTAGACCCTAGTAAACCCTTATTTTTCTGTAACTCACTGAAACCCATCTATTATTCTCTCTCTCTCTCTCTCTCTCTCTCTCTCTCTCTCTCTCTCTCTCTTTGACTTTTAAGATCCTTTATTTAAACATTCCAAATAAAATCCATTAAAATTCTAATAAAGGTAAAACACAACAAAAGTTAAGATTCCTACTGCCTCAGCAGAATTAAAAAATCCTAAAATACATCATATACTTCTTAAAAACAGATTTTAAACAAAATAAAAGGATCATAAAAAATCAATAAAAACCTTTTTTTTTTCCTTGTTGCAGAGCACAGCTCTGCCCTTTAGAAATTGGCAGGGATGGGGTTAAATTCCCCTACCTGCCTGGGTTCATTGTGTTCAGGTGGCTGGGGTTGATTAGATGATTAGTTTAATTAATGATCAATCAGCGCCCAGCCACCTGACATAAAAGGAGGCCTCTGCTTCTCATTTGGGAAGAGGGAGTTGAGGAAGCAGGTTGGTGTTTTGTTGTTTGTATTTTTGAAAGTTTGATTCTAGTGAAGGCATTGCCCAGCCTGGAAACCTTATTTTTTGTGAATTTTGTTTTGTTGTCTTTCTATTTGTGTTTGAAGATTTTTTATTTTGCCCTTGTGCACTTTCATTTTTGTGTTTATTTATAATAAAATAGTTATTTTTTTGAACTTCAGACTGTTTCAGGGCCTCTATCCACTCACCCGCCTGCTACATTCCTGTTAAAAACAGATTAAAGCCAAAATAAAAACACTATAAAAAAAAAAATGAAATTAAATCATCACCTCTCTTGGAAGTCCTCCAGGTTACTGACCAGTTTAAAATTCTCAAACTCTACTCTGATCTGGCTGACCACAAGCAGCCTGAACTGAACCACTAAACTGTTTAGTCCAGAACCAGGAATTGATTTTAACTTGTCTTTTAATATAGCCAACTTTGCCTGCCCAATTAAAAAATTAATAACACACCTGTTTTTCATTTTAAAACTGTACAGAACCCCCAAAATAAAAAGCACCTTACTAAAAACAACCCCTAAATTATTTTGGATTCCCTGCAGTAAATTAAAAAGTAGCCACAGCCTCTTACACTCACTGTAGGCATGAAAGAGAGTTTCCTCTGCTGAGCAGAAAGTGCACTGCTTACTAATACTGGGGTCCACACTATGGAGAAACCTGACTGTGGACACAATGCAGTGTAGAATCTTCCACTGCAGGTCCCCCACTTTCCTGGCGAGGGACGGCTTTTACAGCACCCTCCACAAGGGCCTGTGCCCTTCCTCTACAGGTAAGCTCTCCACTTGGAGTCTACCAGACCCCTTAGCCTACTATACTCTGTAGCTTTAACACACAGTTTGTATATATGTTTGCTAGTGATTGTGTGAAAGACTATTTCTTCCACATTCTGCAATTTAAGCAAAGTCCCTCCATTCTCTCTACCCCCCTCTCTTTCATTACCTACTGCTGGTGACACGATCATCCCTGGAAATAAGAAAAGCTGTCTCTGCTCTGTGCCTCTGGACAGCTCCTCCCTCAGGACTGTCTTGAGCCGTGGGGAGAGGCAGCCCCTCAACTCACAAATTAGTCTTTCTGCAAGCCTCTCAGAGTGCCAGCCTAGCTGTGCAGTTAGCTGGGAGGCAGTTAGCCAGCAGAAGAGCTCAAGGTTTAACAGGTGGGCCATCTCTGCTGATTTCCTCCCAGATGTGCAGTTCTTTCCCACCAGGAGTCCTTATACAGCACAGCTGTCTATTGTCCGCTCTCTTCCTTTCCAGGTTGAAACTGGTGGGGGCATCCATGTCTCTCAACTCCATGAATCTGGAACGCACAAGTGCCCCCTTCACCCTTTCCCTCAGCAAGCTACCCAGCGCAAATTTTTGCTCTTTTAGGTTCTCCGGGGTCTGTTCTTTAAATTCTGAATTTAAACTTTCCACTAGGAGGAGGATTTTTGACTCCAGCTGTCTCACAGCTGTGTTCAGTGACTTGGTTGCATTTAGTATATTGTTGACAAAAACATTTTATTTGTATTTTGCCAATGTCCCACCACTGTCTTAAATTTTTATACTGTGCTTTTTCTTTTTTCCAATTATCCAAAACAGTTTGAATTGTTGCTAGAATTTTACATCTTGTAGTAATTTTACATTGAAATGCCAGTAAGATGTTCTGTGGGGTTCTGATTGAATGTTTACTGTAATTAATAGACAGTAGTGGTCGAAGAGACTAATGGGGATGATTCTTGCTTTGACTAATTTATTTAAATCATTTTTAGAAGTATAAAATCGGTCTAGTCTAGCTCTATATATACAATTTGTATTGTCTTGAACTGGGGTGCAGGCATCTCCATATGTCAACCAGGCCACTGGACTGCAACAGTGTTTGCCATTCCTCCTATTTTTGTGTCTTCTGCGAATTGAACAAGTTTGCTTACTATACCAGAATCTAAATCATTAATGTAGATTAGGAATAGGAGAGGACCTAATACTGATCCCTGTGGTACACCGCAGGGTTAATAAAAGTTTTAATTGACTCCATTCTGAGGTTTTTCCTCTAATCAGTACTTTCTGTTTTCTACATGTTAACCACTCCCTAATCCATGTACATGTGTTTCCTTGAATCCCTACTGCGTTCAGTTTGAGAATGAATCTTTTGTGCGTGACTTTTTCAAAAGCTTTCTGGAAATCTAAATAAACCATGTCATATG
The DNA here is from genome assembly GCF_017654505.1 of Polyodon spathula. Taxonomy (NCBI): domain Eukaryota; kingdom Metazoa; phylum Chordata; class Actinopteri; order Acipenseriformes; family Polyodontidae; genus Polyodon; species Polyodon spathula. Next base: position 60,288,203 of record NC_054535.1, on the reverse strand, counting down.
CTTTGCAATTATCCATTATCGATGTTGCATCCTCAAAAAAATCAAGCATGTTAGTTAGGCACGATCTCCCTTTCCTAAAACTATGTTGACTGTCTCCCAGTACCCTGTTACCATATAGGTAATTTTCCATTTTGGATCATATTATAGTTTCCATAAGTTTGCATATAATAAAAGTCAGGCTTACTGGTCTGTAGTTACCTGGTTCAGTTTTGTTTCCCTTTTTGTGGATCGGTATTACGTTTGCAATTTTCCAGTCTGTTGGTACCACCCCTGTGTCAAGAGACTGCTGCATGATCTTGGTTAGCGGTTTGTAAATTACTTCTTTCATTTCTTTGAGTACTACTGGGAGGATCTCATCCGGCCCAGGGGATTTGTTTATTTTAAGAGCTCCTAGTCCCTTTAACACTTCTGCCTCAGTTATGCTAAAGTTATTTAAAACTGGATAGGAACTGGATGACATGTGGGGCATGTTGTCAGTATCTTCCTTTGTAAAAACTTGTGAAAAGTAATCATTTAATATATTTGCTATTTTTTTTTTCTTCATCTACGATTTTGCCATTTGTATCTCTTAAACATTTAATCTCCTCTTTGAATGTTCTCTTGCTGTTGTAATATTGGAAAAACATTTTGGAATTGGTTTTAGCTCCCTTAGCAATGTTCATTTCTATTTCTCTCTTGGCCTTTCTAACTTCATTTTTGACTTGCGTTTGCAGTTCTGTGTACTCTTTCTGCGTACTTTCTTTTTGGTCCTTTTTTAATGCTTTGTAAAGTGTCTTTTTTCACTGAATATTTTTTTTTAATTGATCTATTAAACCATTTTGGCAATTTAGTTTTACATTTAGATTTGTCTACTTTAGGGATGTAATTGTTTTGCGCCTCTAGTACTACATTTTTGAAGAACAACCATCCTTCTGTGGGTGTTTTCTCTATTTTACTCCAATCTACTTCTGTTAGTCTTTGTTTCATACCTTCATAGTTTGCTTTTCTAAAATTGTAAACCTTAGCTTTAGTCATTACTTTTGGGGATTTAAAAAACACTTCAAATGAGACCATGTTGTGGTCTGAGTTTGCCAGTGGTTCTCTGACCTCTGTTTTAGTTATTCTATCTTCGTTATTTGAAAAGACTAAATCAAGGCATGCCTCCCCTCTAGTCGGTGCCTTGACAAATTGTGTTAGGAAGCAGTCATTTGTCATTTCCACCATTTCTATTTCATCCTTCGTGCTACCCACCGGGTTTTCCCATTTTATTTGGGGGAAGTTGAAATCCCCCATTAGTATGGCTTCTCCTTTGCTACACACATTTCTAATGTCATTGTATAACAGATTATTGTGCTCACCGTCTGAATCTGGCGGTCTATAGCATGCTCCTATTATTATGCCTTTTGAATTTTTGTCCGTTATTCTGACCCATATTGATTCGGCTTTATTTTCTTTGTCCAGGTTTAACACCTGGGCTTCAAGACTGTTTCTTATGTATAGCGCTACCCCTCCTCCTCTTCTGTCCTGCCTGTCTTTCCTATACAGTGTATACCCACAAATATTATATTTGTCCCCATCACTCTCAGACAACCACGTTTCTGTAACACCTATCACATCATAGTTACCTGTTAGTGCAGTAGCTTCAAGTTCTAGAATTTTGTTTCTGATACTTCTAGCATTTAGATAAATACATTTAATGGTTGTCTTACCTGAGTTGTTGTTCTTGTTTTGATGCGGTCTCCCTTCTGTTTTTTTGTTGATTTCTCCCCCCTTCCTTTCTAGTTTAAATGCTTCTGAACCTGCTCGAGGATCTTTTCTCCGAGTAGACTGGTTCCCTTGTTATTTAAATGCAGTCCATCCCGTCTATACAGATAGTCCTCGTTGTAGAATGTGGTCCAATGATCAAGATAGGTGAAGCCTTCCCGTGTGCACCACGTCTTCAGCCATGCGTTTTGATTAATTATTTCCAGCTGTCCATATGGTCCTTTGCAAGGTGCCGGTAGTATACCAGAAAATACCACAGTTTTGGTCTTGTCTTTTAATTTCCTTCCTAGCTCTCTGAATTTGTTTTGCAGGGATTTTGGTCAGTCTCTTCCAATGTTGTTTGTACGGATGAGGACAACTACTACCGGGTCATTTCCTGTTCGTTCTAGGAGCCTGTCCACGTTCTCAGTGATGTGCGTGACCGAGGCTCCTGGAAGGCAGCACACTGTTGTAGTGAGCGGGTCCAAACTGCGAACCGAACTTGCTGTTTTTCTCAATATGGAGTCCCCAACAATCATGACCTCCCTTCTTTTTGCTGTCTGGTCACCACTGTCAATGGGGTCCTGGATGTTGTTCCTTTCATTCTCTTGTTGTTGGTTCTGCTCATCAAAATTCTGAAGTGACTCAAATCTGTTGGTTGTTTTGATTTCTGGTGGTTGTGTTTGACGAAGTTTCTTTTTTTCCCTGCTTCTGCCTACCTGAACCCAGCTGTTCTGACCTTCTATCTCCCTGGTGGCTTTCAGTCTGTTAGGGGTGATGCAGACTTCCTTGAATTATGGGTGTGCCAGGTCCTCAAGATCCTGTTGCTGTCTCACTTCTTCCAGCTCCATTTCTAGCATACTTACTAGTTTATGCAAATCCTGGATCGCGCTGCACTTTACGCACACTTGGTTTAGCTCCGCTGGGTTTTCTCGGATTTCCCACATCAAGCAGGTGTCACAGATTACTGGCTTGAAGACCATGTTGAGGGTTTTTTTTTTTTAGGTTTAGTTTCTTCTGCAGCCGTCAGCCTGCTTTCAAACTGCTTCTCAACTGCTCTGTACTTTTCCACACCTGTACTTCTCCCACTCGCTGTCGCTTCCACTCGCTGTCGCTGGGAAGACTGCCTCGTTTAACTGCGTTGTTCTGCTGTGCTGTTGGCTCCTCCCCTCGCCCGTGTCTGAGAATGGCGCTGAATTTGAATCAGCTGCTCCGAGTTTCAGCTTGTTTGTTATCAGAAAAACACACGCGGCTGTTTGACTTTGAGCTGCTGCTGTGTTTCCCCAGTGTCCTGTGTTTTCTGATTAAAGCAATTCAAGATGCAATTTCTCCTTTCTGCTTCTAAACTGCTCTGTACTTTTCCACGCCTGTACTTCTCCCACTCGCTGTCGCTTCCCCTCGCTGTCGCTGTCCTGTGTAAAAAAAGTGCCTCCTATTTTCTGTTCTGAATGCCCCTTTGTCTAATCTCCATTTGTGACCCCTGGTCCTTGTTTCTTTTTTCAGGCTGAAAAAGTCCCTTGGGTCGACACTGTCAATACCTTTTAGAATTTTGAATGCTTGAATCAGATCACCGCTTAGTTGTTCAAGACTGAATAGATTCAATTATTTTAGCCTGTGCATATGACATGCCTTTTGAACCCAGAATAATCACTCTTTGGACTTTTTCTAGAGCAGCAATATCCTTTTTGTAGCGAGGTGACCAGAACTGAAAACAAAATTTAAGATGAGGTCTTACTAGTGCATTGTACAGTTTTAACATTACTTCCCTTGATTTAAATTCCACACTTTTCTTTATATATCCAAGGATCTTGTTAGCCTTTTTATAGCTTCCCCATATTGTCTAGATGAAGGCATTTCTGAGTCAACATAAACTCCTAGGTCTTTTTCATAGATTCCTTCTCCAATTTCTGTATCTCCCATATAATACTTATAATGCACATTTTTATTGCCTGCGTGCAGTACCTTACACTTTACTATATTAAATGTCATTTGCCATGTGTCTACCCAGTTCTGAATCTTGTCTAGATCATGTTGAAGGACCTTTGCTGCTGCACCAATGTTTGCCACTCCTCCTATTTTTGTGTCATCTGCAAATTTAACAAGTTTGCTTACTATACTAGATCTAAGTCATTAATTAGGAATAGTAGAGGACCTAATGCTTATGCCTGTGGTATTCCATTGTTTACCTTGCTCCATTCTGAGGTTTCTCCTCTAATCAGTACTTTCTATTTTCTATATGTTAACCACTCTCTAATCCATGTACATGCATTTCCTTGAATCCCTACTGCGTTCAGTTTGAGAATTAATCTTTTATGCTGGACTTTGTCAAAAGCTTTCTGGAAATCTAAATAATCCATGTTATATGTTTTGCAATTATCCATTATCGATGTTGCATCCTCAAAAAAATCAAGCAGGTTAGTTAGACACGATCTCCCTTTCCTAAAACCACATTGACTGTCTCCCAGGATACTGTTACCATAAGGTAGTTTATCATTTTGGATCTTATTATAGTTTCCATAAATTTGCATATAATAGAAGTCAGGCTTACTGGTCTGTAGTTATCTGGTTCAGTTTTTTTTCCCTTTTTGTGGATCGGTATTACGTTTGCAATTCTCCAGTCTGTTGGTACAGCCCCTGAGTCAAGAAACTGTTGGATGATCTTGGTTAGCGGTTTGTAAATAATTTCTTTCATTTCATTGAGTACTATTGGGAGGATCTCATCCAGCCCAGGGGGGTTGTTTATTTTAAGAGCTCCTAGCCCCTTTAACACTGCCTTGGTTATGCTAAAGTTATTTAAAACTGGATAAGAACTGGTTGACATGTGGGGCATGTTGTCCGTATCCTCCTTTGTAAAAACTTGTGAAAAGTAATCATTTAATATATTTGCTATTTTATTTTTTTCTTCATCTATGATTTTGCCATTTGTATCTCTTAGACATGTAACCTCCTCTTTAAATGTTCTCTTGCTGTTGTAATATTGGAAAAAACATTTTGGAATTGGTTTTAGCCCCCTTAGCAATGTTCATTTCTATTTCTCTGTTGGCTTTTCTAACTTCCTTTTTGACTTGCGTTTGCAGTTCTGAGTACTCTTTCTGTGTGCGCTGTAAAGTGCCTTTTTTTGCTGAATATTTTTTTGATTGATCTGTCAAACCATTCGGGCCATTTTTTTTTTAAATTTAGATTTGTCTTCTTTTGGGATGTAATTGTTTTGCGTCTCTAGTACTACATTTTTGAAAAACAGCCATCCTTTTTTTCTGTGAAATGTTTTCTTTATTTTACTTCAATCTACTTCTGTTAGTCTTTATTCTCTGACCTGTTTTAGTCATTCTGTCTTTGTTATTTGAAAAGACTAAATCAAGGCATGCCTCCCCTCTAGTCAATACCTTTACAAATTGCATTAGAAGCAGTCATTTGTCATTTCCACCATTTCAGTTTTGTCTGTGGTGCTCCCCACCGGGTTTTCCCATTTTATATGGGGGAAGTTGAAATCCACCACTAGTATGGCTTTTCCTTTGCTACACACATTTCTACTGTCATTGTATAACAGATTATTTTGCTCGCCGTCTGAATCTGGCGGTCTGTAGTATGCTCCTATTATAATGCCCTTTGACATTATAATAGCATTTCTTTGTCCAGATTTAACAACTGGGCTTTAAGACTGTTTCTTATGTGTAGCACTACTAGCGCTAGCCATTGAGGCAACAGTATATCCTCATTTAAATGCATGAAATTCTGAGGCGCTGACTCAACAAAATGTGAAAAAAGTTCAAGGGGGTGTAGACTTTCTATAGGCACTGTATATATATATATATATATAATATATATATATATAATATATATATATATATATATGAGAGAGTGAGAGAGAGAGAGAGAGAGAGAGAGAGAGAGAGAGAGAGAGAGAGAGAGAGGAATCTATATCTTGATAGATCATTTCTGTTGATCTCCTTGTTGCTTGGGTATCCATAGCAACTTAATGACTTTGTTGGCCAATAGTCTTCCAGATGTTCCTCCACTGCCAAAAAATGATTTTCTTAAGAAAAAGTTTCTATATCAAGACTGTTTTTTTAATTAGAAAAGGAGAATATTTTTATATTAAAACATGGAAACTCCAAACCAAGAAATTACTTTTTATGCACATCAAAGCTTTCACAAACCTGGCTTGCTAATAGAATAGTAATTTATTTGGTGTTTGGTTTAACTGTTTCCTTTAGGAGAACATTTTATTGGGCAAATATTATTCTGGCTATCTTTTTATCTTTATCTGTGGCTCCATGCAACACCCAGTTGAAAATGTTTGTGTTACAGACTTTTGCACAACGGTATTCCTCAATGGGTGGATTTCATTCTGAATATTTTACAAATCCAACAAAGCAATCCAGACATTGCAGGTCACAGTGTTATCAAGAATATTTTTATTGGGGCCAAATGAGAGTATACTGATTCCTTTGTGGCCATGACTAATTAAAACAAATATATTACCACTAAGATATACACTGTATAGGCCTAGTCTCAAAACAGCCTGGCTAAATATTTAAAGGTTAATATTCAAAATAGGTAGGCAACTATTTCTATTACTTATTCATTTATTTTCTTATCAAAAGAGCCACCTTCACAATATCTAGTGTTCTACCCATTGAGCTACAGCCCTCATGCCCAGTGCTGAATGATTTCTAGTGTCATTTGTAGGTTATATGATCAGCACCAACTGCAAAAGTCGTTGTGACCCAGCATGTAAAATGCTGCTTATCTTCAAACAAGAAATATGAATAGAACTTTCAGCAAATCTTTCATTCATACTGTGGAAGGGTGGTGGGTGATTCACTGACACGGGAGACAGAACAGTTGTACTTGGAACACCACACAGGTGCCCAGTTTTATTTTCGGGACTTTCACTTTTTACCCGCAGAGGGCACTGTTGTCCGTGGGCTGCCTATCAACGATGATAGACAGCACCACAGAAATACCAAAGCTGGTAAGGGAATTAACTGCAGGAGCACTCACAGGTGCTCAATAATAATGAAAACAGAAGGCGAAAAGAACAAGGAGAAATAAAACAGTAATAAAACTACAAATAAAAAGTGCTGCATTCGGCAGCGTTATCCCGGTCGCCGCTACCCGCATGACCCGGATCACCGACCTACTCTAGCAGCTCCCTGCCTGCTCTAAAAAATACTTCGGGGTTCTGCCCAAGGGTTCCCCGCTGTCACTCTCTGGCTTGTTCATTGCTGTCTTTCTCCCAGCTGGTTTCTCTGTCCTCAACAACTGCTTCCGCACACACAGCGCGTCTAAAAGGGCAAACCTGAGGAAACAGTAGAACATTATCTTATAGGGCTAACAATCTCCCCAAGACCCGCCTTCCAGCCATTCAGAGAGAGAGAAAGTCCAGACACCCACTTTCCCACCTCCCCGTGTCACTGCCATGACTCACAGGTGGTTGTTGGACGACTGCTGCCCTCTTCCTGCAGCACTGTGAATACGCCAGCAGTCAGCATAGATCTCCCCCTGCTACACATACATATACTGTATAGTTAGTGTGGAGATTGTATTAGAACTTAAATAGGTACAAGTGAGATTCAAGAATAGGACAAGACCATTGGTGGAAGACAAACCAGTGATGCCACTACTTGGTGTTGTTTTCTGTTCACAGGTCATTCTGATGGTAAAGTTATGAAGAAAGCACCTAAACATCCAATTGATTTACTCTAATAGTGTAATTATTAATTAGAGCCAATATTGGTTACAATTCTGCAGCAGCAAAGGATTGAAATCCTTGGCACCTTGTCCAGATAAGAAACCCTGAAGCTACAAATGCCTTGTTATATTGCATGGTTTCAGTTTAAATAACTGCAATGGATTTTTGTATGCTTCACCTACTGGGACTGGGACTTTGAGCCAAAGCTGTTTCTATATGTCTAAAATGGTCCGATCTGGAAGCTATACTTGCTGTTAATGATACATGTGTAGGACACTCTTTGTCTATTACTGGTTGTACAGGCAGTGTTAAGTGGCAAGAGGACTGGGTAGTAAATCATGGTTGAACAGCATGGACAGTAATTTAACCCATACTAAACTACTTTTATAACGGAATACCCTACAGTCACATACAAGGTTTTGGACGTATGTGCAATAGACTTAACAGTAAAGGCCAACAGAGATCAACATTTTTTCAAAATATCTACCAGCTGTCCATTAATTACATTGCCATTTGGTGGTTTAAGAGAGTCTGTAGTATTTTTTTGCATCCCACATTTCAATGCACTTTAAATCTATAAGTGCTTTTAGAGTCAAATTAATTGGGAATCTCAGGTCTCAGTGGGAATAAAACCCACAGTCCAGTGATGCCTCGGCTAATATCTGTAGCATCCTGATGAAACTGTATTCTTACTTTCTTTTTTTATGATGAGAATCAGATAAAACTGAGAATGAAGAGCAACACTAAACACATTCTTAACTGGGACTTTATTTAAAATAAAAGTAGAATTTCAATTGTGACCCAGGGGTTTTAAGTATTGTTCTATACAATAATCTAGGCCGGTTGGTAGAGATAAAAAATGTAACTACTGAAAAAAGGATGATTAGGTAGTTATTTAATTTAAATGTTGTGCTTATTAAGTTACAACTGTGATAGAAGCACTTGATTTTGCATAACCAAAAGAGGATGCCTTATTATCTTCTAATGAACTCTAAAACCAGTCTTTCAGGATGATGAACTCAAAGGATAGGTGCTTGCGGCTTTTCCCCGGTAAAATACTTTTTACATTGATTTCGCTTTCTAGTCAGTTTGGCCTAGTAAATCCCTCTTCCCTCCTAAATCCACAGAATGTACTGACTATGACTAAACTTGTCCCCAAAGCCCAGGGGAGGCTGCAATTAATCTTTTTTTGACAGTTCTACTAGTTTCAGGATGCCTCTGGTTTATATCCAATTTCAGTTTGACAATTGTCCTTGTTCCTACCTTTTCATTAGTCACCAACTAAGGCATTGGAAGTCTGTTTCTCCTCCACCACAAATATGATAGAGGAGATCCCTCATGTTCTAAACTAGAAAAGTATTAAATCTCCACTTTAGACCCTAAGAGGAGACACTGTCGCTGTGAATGTAAAACAATGAACAAACATCTGTAGAGGTCTTTGAATTCTAAATTAAATTATAATTTAGGCATATTTTACAATCATGTAGTGAAATACAATGCATTCTAAAGAACAAATGGAATACATTGACGAAACTGATGCATTGTTTTCTTCAATATGTATAAAACTGAAAAATAAATAACTTTGGTATCTTTAAGAACACTTAAATTAACATAATTTGTTTATTTTCTTAGTTGCGTTTAGACAAAAAAAAAAGTACAAGGTTATTAATTTTGATCCTTAGATGAAATGAGAGCTGGGAATTTAATATTTAATTAACATGGTATTTAAGTATTAGAGCATAGTTGTTTGTTAAGACACAATTAAGAAAAAGGAGCTTTGCACACATAGGCATAATTTATATGAGGGACGCAGGAGACATGCCCCTTCAATTTTTCAATGACGGGGAGATGTTCCCCACACATTGCAGGAGTACAAGAACTTTTTTTTTCTCAAACATTTATTTGTATAATCACTAGCCAGTATGGAGGTCACACTACTATCCAGTAGAAATGCCAGTCAACTGGGGCAGTTTTTACTAATCAGATCAAAAAATGAAATTGGATCTGGGATCACTGGAGCATGGTCATGATTGATGTAGATGCAGATGGATCACATTAGTTTACTGTAAAGCTACTTATTAGTTGATGCTTATCTTGGCTAGAGTCGAGTTCAAATTGGCATGAAGTTTAACATCTACTCTCATGTAATGGAAACAGTATTTTTGGTGAGCAATGGCAAATGGATGGTCAGAGGAGGATGAGCTAGGTTGCTGTATCCAAAACACTTTATTTTACGTAAACAGGAAAATGGTTTAAGTTTATAATTCACCATAGCTCGATGTTATTTACTAATGTCATTACACTGAGGTTTCTGTCTACTTACAGTTTAACTTGTCATTTTCAATTGAAACAGTAAACTTAAACTGTTACAGCAAAATGAGCTTTCTACATATAGACATTGATAAAAACAAAATACTTTTAACAGTGTTATTATATCAAATTAATTCCGATATATTACTTATTCCAAATTATTTCATTATGAAAGTTTATCAATGTTCCAAAGACTCACTCTAGGTCATGTTTTATTCATAGTAAAGCTGAGCTGACCTGTAAAAACTCACTGGACCCAATTTTCATGACGTCACGAAGTGCTGTCGTTACCGCAAAGGACAATTTTTGGAGCTCAAAGTTGGCACAAACCTTTTTTGTGCTGGAATGCGATTTTGGAGTCATGCTTTTCTACATCTTTTAGGGCTAGTGGTAATGGTCATCATATTTGAAGTGTGGTGTCATTAACATTTAGTTGTGAAGTGATTTTGATGCGGCACAAAGACGGTGCTGGGTGCTGCATTTGCATTTTGAAGCAGACATCTGACAGGCTTATTTGGAGCTCAATCATCAGCACTGTTGGAATAAGTAAGTGAAATGTGGAGTAACAAGAGAAGAGGAACGTTAAGACAAAATGTAAGTGTATATATACATATCTATATTTATATTTTATAAATAGAGTATTTATTACGTTTGTTTGTGTTTTAGAATGGAATATGCATCAGCATTCCTTCATCAAAGGGAGAGAAGAACGAGATATCAAAATAGTTTTCCCTTTTTTACGCCTATCAGACAGCAAATGCAGACATCGCCTTTGACTAACAAGCAAATTATAGCTGATATCTGCCAGTTACTGCAGGCAGATCTGGAAAGAGATGGGAAGATATGACGCATTGTACCCATTATACTCTCCTGTTGAAGGATGAATCAGATGATCTCCTCTGCAGTCGTCACAGGCTTGGCTTGTGGAGGGACCCCCATCTATAGATTGTGTTTGCTTCTCCGCCGGACATCAGTGAATAGTTTTCGACACTCTTGTGCAGTTTTTCAGATGCATTGATCTGTTCCCATGCCCTTTTCACCATTTTTGCCCTGGGTGCTCAATGTTTTGTGCCAAATGTGACGTGAAGCATTTCTTTCGTTGTCTGTGAGTTGCTTGTGTGCTGCCAAATTCTATTTCATGCTGCAATAGTTTTTGTTTAGTTTTTGGATACATTCAAATTTAATTCACACACATTCATACACTCCATTCAAAACTGCTGAGTTGTCGTCACTGTGCAAATATCTTCTTAAAGGAAATTTACTGACTAACGATTGGGTATCAGAGTTCACCTCCCATTCGGCAATGATTGGCGCAGTGCAAAGACATGGTGTCGGATTACGGTCTCTTGGGACAGACCACTCCCTGCAGCACTACCACAAAACAACAACTTTGAGCTTTGCCCTTGCGTGTTGCCCTGTGTTGTCAAAACCGGGCCCATTGTCTTCTTGTTGTTTACATTCTTGTTTATGCACTGCGGTTTGAGGTTCAAGCTATATCTGTATCTTTTAAGTGGAAGGAAGCTGAAAATACAAAAAATCCCACCATTTTCTTATACCAATACAGTACTAGTATCATTTTAATTTGGGAAACCTCAATGTTTCTTGAAATATATTTAAGAGCAATTCTCATACCTCCCATTAAATCTGAATTATGCCATACTTAGGGTTGTACTAAAGGGATTCGATCCTGGATCCAGGCTCCGATCTGAGAGGAGCTTCAGTGCTTTTCGAAGATTAAAGTCATGGACTCATAACTCATGACTCAGAAGCGACTGAATAATATAACTGTTTGCCACACTCGTCACTCATGACAATATTGTGCCAACACTTTATTGCTATGAATGATTGCCACAGGAATGTCTTTGGATCTTTTAATTAGACATGCAAGGGGTGCACTGCTTTATTATAACTTATTTATAATATGTAGACATAATAAGCTGCTGGAAAACTGTGATTTAGATGTGCTGAACAAGAAAATAAAACACTTCACAAAAGAGGAAGAACTAGTATGCTCTAATTTCTTTCAGATGTGTTGCAAAGAAATTTGTATTTATAATGTAATAGTTTAGAATAGTATTATTTTATATCAATACTGTAAATGATCTTTAAAGTATGTCTGTCATACAAATGTTGTTTGGCCTATTTTACAAATGTATTCTGAATTATAAATCTATAATACAACATACTTGTTCATTGTACTGAATGTATCTGTGACGTGCTTTTAGATCTCAAGAAAACCTTTGAACAGGAGCCTTTGGGGAAGGAAGTTTCCATGGAACAGGAAGTACTACTTCAGTGTCGCCCACCTGAGGGGATACCAATGGCTGAGGTACATAAGTGTCATCTTTCTTCTAACTGATCAGAATCTGTCTATTTCTCAATCCTAAACAAGTTGGAGTTCAATATGATACTGTACGTGGTAGCATGGCAGCTGATCACAAACTCACTAACCTTTCAGTTAGAATGAATTGATTTGAAACTGATACATTTATTAAAATGTGATTTAAGAAAACAGCTTGAATATTTGTTAGTTAACATAATGTAAATATAGGTAGAATGTGTTGAGATAATATTATATAAGTAATGTAGGTTTCACCTTTCTCAAATGTAGTCAATCTTTAGGCAGCAATTCTCTGACGTGGTAGTCATTTTGGAGCTATTAACCTATTTACCAACATTTTCAAAGCTTGTAGTACATGGTGCTGGATTAAGGGTTCTGCCTTTCAAATAAATAAGGCAAAGGAAATCCTGCCCGCTCTATTTCAGACCCTGAATAAATGTAGACAGTTTCCCAGATTAAATGTTTGTTAAATGTTTTCGTCTCACACGGCAGGCAGTATTGTAATTATGCGAGGAGCTACACCCGAATTGGAATCTACTACCAGGCAATCACGTGAACATCTCTTTAGGCCAAGGTCTTATCAGTACGTTTAAGTAGCATTTACAGTGATTAACTATTTTTGAAACTCAAAGGCTCAATTTCCATGGAAAAGAAAAATAAATCTCACCTTTTTATCACTGTATTTTGATAGTGCTTTTGGGTTGTGTGTGTTTCCATGTAGTTTTCTATTAGACAGACATTCTCCTTCAAAATGCAAATGAATATTAAACTACAGGAGGGTATATTTAAATATTTCTGTCTGAGTTCCAGTTTAGCCTTGCACGACTGTTGATATTGTACAGCTTTCTTAACCTGTAAAACCCCCAGCCTCCCACAGGCAGTTTCCACCTGGAGGGTTATGGCCTTAAATAAATCACGTTTTCTTCCAAAGTATAGACAGCACAGGCATGGTTCAGGGCTTGAATTCAAGGTAACCCCCTGGCCATTAGGACTAAAAACTCAGATTTGATATAAGTCTTACTCAGTACCACACTGGAAGGAGATAGCCAAAAAAAAAAAAACATAAAAAATAAGAAATGCTTTTCATTTGTTTTTATTCTATCGTCATTTTTTCACCTTGTAGCACATGAAAAGAGCCAGATTTTTTCCAGTGCTTCCACAACATGTCTACTACACGCAGCTTTGAATTTTCAGTACCTGACTGTATTTTTGTTACTCACTTGCTTGAAAGTATGTAAATGTCGAGAAGCAAAATAATGAGGAGATTTTTTTTTCAAAATAAAATGATTACACTCATTCAAACACTCTTGAAGGGTGAACATATGTTGATTATTGGTTATTAAAGGAGTGTGCTAAATGTCAATAATAATAATAATAATAATAATAATGAGATTGCAGACACATTTGCTGCTCTAAATCAGGCTGCCAGACTGAAAACACCTCAGTTCCTTTCATCTTTACTTTGACATGTGGCAAACAAAGGAACTGAGTGAGTGATTGTTGGAGCAGGCAGACAGCTTATCTTGAAAGGCTAAGAAACCTACACTGTCTCTAGGTGAGTAACATCACTCCTTGTAATCATGGAAATATAAAAAAAAAACTTTGCTAAACACTCCCATGCAATAATCTAAATCAATGAGCATCAATGAGAAAATAATAAAGATTGCCGGGAAGAAACAATTACTTCTTACAACTTGTATTGCATTGTAAAGATCAGGGACCGTATACAGCAGCACAGCACAGATGAGACATGGTGTTGCAATTTACTATGCAATAAAAATTGTTCATTTTATATCTATGTGCCCCTTGAGAGTCAAATGGTTGCATTTTCTAATAACATTTACAGTAAAAATGCATATTGAAAATTACGCATAATAATAATAATAATAATAATAATAATAATAATAATAATAATAATAATAATAAAATGTAGTGTGGATCCATTATACTTACAAATCCTGAAGAGGCTCTAATCCATCTTCAAAGGTTGCTTCACAGATGCTGAATCATTTTCGCCGTCACTTTCATTATTATCCATCTCCTCCAAAACTTCAAAAAGACTGAATCAACTTCTTTTGGGATGCTTTGGAACACTGCTCGCCATTTCGTTCGATTTTATAAATTTAAAACCTTGATCCTAAATCATAATACTGCGATCTCGCTTGCAAATATTTGTCTTGTTTACATACGCACATTGGTTACTCTTCAATGGATTAAGCTACAAACAAAGTCAAGGTGTGATTGGACCTCCCCTACAACGTGATCCGAGAGATTTCATCATCAACAGATACATTTAAGGCCAGAGCAGTGAAACACACAGCTAGTCGATTTGGAGTTGTTTTTCAACCGTGAGGTACTAGACACATTGCGAAGGGAATATCTCAGCGAAATTTCTCAGGAAATAAACACAAAGAGGGCCAGGGGTCTCCCCCAGCTATAAGAACCACCTTCGATAAGTTGAGTCAAATGACTAGCTCGAAAGTTGGGAGCAAGCTTTGCCCTCCGAGGGGGGGAGACTGGCACGGGTGCAAATGAATAGATTAGCATGAGAATGGAAAACAAAATACAGTTAAGTTATTTGGCCGGGGGTCCCTTCTGGCCAGTGGGGAACCTTCCTCTCAAAGGGCAAGGTGATGTAGTTAGCTACACTTGCCCCCAAAATAGGACCCCAAGCTCCCCGCAACAGTGCCACCAATGCAAATAAAAGAGAACATTGTTAGTTAGAAAAGTTAGTGATTAAATTACTAATATTAATTAATTACAATTATTTTATTATTATTTTTAACTAATCTAACTGCTCAGCGAAGAGGAAAAAACCCACCTTTTGGGGGAGGAAACCTCTGGTGGTCCTGCCCCCACTCTGGGCATGCTAGCAATACTTTGTTTAGTGGAATGATATCGAAGATAGAAGAGTGAATGTAACATTCCACTGGTGAGGAAGAACTGGTTGATTTTAATGTTGGCTGCTGATGTTGCTGCTGATGTTGCTGCACCTATACGGAAAAATGGGACAGTGTGATTGAGGAAGAAGGACGGCTTAGAATGAGCTGAAGACAAAAGATTGCGAATGTATTCCTCTATTCAGTTCACTGAATGGAGGAATGGGTAGAGGGAAAGGTTTGATCTGAAAATGAGAGTCAGCAGTGTTATTAGTGATACTTGTAACAGGGTTCTTCTTTTAATGGAAAAATAAACTTGCCTTACTTTAAATATATAATATGAAAAAGAATTTGAATGATGTGTTGTCTTTCGTTGACTGTATCTGGTTGCTCTTTTTTATGTTCTACATTTTCTTTTTTATTCTGGTAAATTACCGTGCTTATTTAGGCACTCTACGATTTGACTGGGGAAAGATAATGTAGGGTTATTGGAGTTCAAACAAAATAACAAAACAAGCAAAAAAAACAGTAACCTTTTCACTTGTTAATGGATGTTTATTTTTTCCACTTTCCCATATTTTTTGAATGCAACTGTTCATTTTAACAATTTTTTACACAACAGTGCTCAAACACGTTTGGTCACCATCATAACTGTTGCATGAAACCAGAGTGTAATAATCCAGCTCCTCTGCACTTAAGCATTTGTAATTGTGTATGAGCTGACAGGTGTTCTGCTGATATCCCATCATGCCTTTAAATGCAAACAGCCGCTATACATGAACCCCCAATATCTCTCACAAGCACCTGGGTACATAATTTTTACGATATCACAACAAAAGGAACACTCTTTTTTTTGGTGCATATGTATCTATTATACACTATATATCACCTTACAGTACACTAATATGACAAAAAAATGGACTGAATGATAATACCCGAAAATCTTAAGCTGGCACAAATATAGTAAGGTGGTGGACTACGCCGATCAGCGGCTTATTTTGAAAACCCTGCATTCATTGTCACTATTTTTGCTTTGAAAATAATCTGTTATTTTTTTTAGCAGTCTAACGTTTTAGCCTCTCAAAGTACTTAACAGAAAAAACCCGCCCCTTCAATTCTCTGATTGGTTCAATATTGTGTCAAGACATAACACAGCTGTCATGAGGTTCCAATAATTTTTTTTCACCCAGCAACGTGTAAGTGATCTAGTCTGCTAGAAGCGCAATTAATCCTTATTGTTAAAGGCACACAGTAGCATCTGCAAGATGGGCAGATTGGGTTTTTTCAGCCAGTGACAGGCAGAGGAGGAAGCTGAGGAGGAAGATTGATTTCAGGAAGCCAGACAACTTAGAACCATTCATTTAAGAAAAATTCTGCCAAAACCAATAGAAGAAGCATGCATATGGTGTGAGAGGTCATGGGGAATGAAATCATTGTTAATCAGAGACAAGCTGTTCCAGTGCTGTAGAGAGAGGATCGCATCCTCATGTCTTTCCTGGCTTCAGTGTAATATTAATGTGAGAGTTGAGTTGAGTTTTCGAAAGAGCGAGAAGACAATAAATAAATGTCCTACCTTGAGGAATGATGTGAATTGCAAAGTTGAAATGTCCCAGGAGTGAAAATTGAATGAGACAGCGAATGTCTTCCAATTTATCGAGAGACAGTCAGGCTTGAAATCGAATAGTATCCAAAGTTATTCCTAGGGACTTGAAAGTGAACTGGACCGATGGTTTTCTCCTCTAAGAGGGGAACTCCGACTGCTGAGTTGAGTTCTAAGAGTACTTCAGCTGGAGGGGCTGATGAAGGAGATATAATGAGAAAGTTGTCCAATAAGTGTGGCAGAAAGGGGATGCGATTAATATTGAGTAGAATCCAGCAGAGGGCTTCTGAGAGTGAATCAAAGATCTTAGGTCTGCTGCAGCATCTGAAAGTTAGTGTAGTAGCAAAGTATAAAATTGCCCCGTTCAGCAGATACCAAAAAGATAATGGAGAGAAGGTATAGGCATGGCATTGGAATTGTCTGCTTTAGCTAAGCAGGAACCCTGTCCTGATATTTTGTTGGATAGGATCAGATATGGTGATGTAATGAAGAGAAAACTGACCCGAAGGAGTGAGAGAATTAATGCTGTTGATAGAAGAGACACGAGGGGGAGAGAGGACGATGATGAGGCGCTTCTTGCCTGACATTTTCCTTGTAGCTACTCCAATAGGATTAATGTGGCATTGAGGGAAGGGAGGGGCTGAAAATGGGCCCTTGGTGAGATAATCGACAACTTCTGGTTCTTTTATAGTATATTGGAGGTTTTTACAAATGATAGAAGAATGGCTGGATTTTAAACCAGTCAAAAAAAATAGTAAGGCCAGAAATTAGATAATTAACTAAAAACGATTGGGTGATATTGAAGAGCATCTGATAGAGCTGAAATGTTGACAGGGTGTGGCAAAGTGGTTACCTGTGTAGAGGTGCAGGAACGCAGCAGTGATCAATGAACAGACAGACAACAATAACCTAGGTGCAGTGATAATTTATTTTATAATCCAATTGGTCTGACCCAAATGCAGTAAATAATAACAATATTAGCAGGCAGTACAGTAGCATGTATTGCTCTGTTTTAATCTATGGTTTGGTCCCAAAATAACAGGCCTGATCTTAACCCTTTGCGGTCCTATGTCAGACCACCATCAAAAAGACATCAAGCGCAGGTCTCTAGTCGTTTTTTCTCTGGATAAAGCAAAGAAAACCTTTCAATGACCAAGTGAGATTGATAGGAGCCAAGAGCAATACACTCAGGCCCTGCACCACAAACTTAACACAGACATAAAAAAAACAAGATAGCTGCTTATATGTCCAGCACTCAAAGAAAATCATAGACATTTGCAGAGCTTTTTGAAATGTTATAGTAATAAAGTAATGACTTGGATCGTATTATTGAGGAGTTTGGTGATAAAACGAGTGATCAGGAAAGGATTTATCAGTATGTACTACTATGAAGAGGTATGTGATAAATACAGTGAACAAGGGGTGGGGCAGGGCTGGAGATACAGTAGAGTGTCCTGTTGATATGCAGTGCCTTTTAAACCTGCTTTACTTTGAAAAAAAATACTTTTAAACAGTGCATGTAAAATAAACAGCCCGTGTGAAAATAAATTGGACCTGACGCGTCTGAATGGCGCTGACTAAATGGACCGCTAAAGGTTAAACACCCACACGTAACACAAAACACAAACACAAGTCCACAGTGTGTGCTAAAGTGCTTGTGGTGTAAATAGTTATTCATGAAACAAAGTGCAGTGATGTCCATGTAAGTGCTGGCCTTTGGCAATCGTGTTCAGCCATTTAATAATAACAAACATTATATTCTTTAGACACTACCATAAACAAATAAAACACTCACGATAATAATTCATAGCTTTCCTTCCGGTTCAGCTTAACCATAATAAGGAGCAGATCACTTTACTATACCCCTTTTGTACTGTCAATCATGACCCCTTGGTTAACTAGTGCAACCGCTCCTCCAATCTGCAGCTGCCATGTTGTTCATTGATTTAGTGTATCGTAGCTCCACTCCCTTTCTATATAACCGACTTCCTTCTAACCCTGGGAATGAATTGTCCAGGGCACTCTGTTTCCATGACACAGCACCCTCACAGGTCAGGAGAGAGATTCTGTCTCTCGTTCTAATTAGTAATGATGAATTAGTAATGATGAAAAAACTGCATTTCTTTTAAATGCAGAATGAGGAGTTGAAATTATTGCACAGCTGTCTGCCTCCAGAATATTACCTACCAAAGAAGACCTCCTAAAGAATGGATAGGAGGAACTGCAGATGCATGATGTTAAGTAAATATCCAGTCTCAATTTCTTCTCGGTGATAAAGTGTCACAAAGGACATCGCGAGAAACAGAAAATGCAAGCATGTATTCTCACAGAGGATTTTTTAGACAGCCGAGGATCCTGAGATTTGAGAGTAACAGATAGATCTCCACAGTCAACTACCCTGTGATCCAGAAATTCTGAGGTTACAATAAGACCAAATTAACATCTTTGCCTTCAATAATATTGATT
This sequence comes from Polyodon spathula, assembly GCF_017654505.1. NCBI lineage: Eukaryota > Metazoa > Chordata > Actinopteri > Acipenseriformes > Polyodontidae > Polyodon > Polyodon spathula. The sequence continues at coordinate 60,269,190 of NC_054535.1, read as the reverse complement.
CTCAGTTGAAGAGAGAGTTGCAATGACTAATTAAAGCAGAAGAGGATCCTGAACTAGAGGCAGTTGCTAGAGAAGATAGGCAGCGCAGGGGCAAGTGCAGGTATGGCTGAAGCAGCGGGAGAAGTGAGCTCTGCTGCTGGTGTCCCTGATGAGGATGAAATGGCTGCTGGTTCCAAGCAAGTGATTCTGTTATCAAGCGCATCTAGGTGATCAGATACTGTAGACATGGAGGTGGAAACAGGATGAATGAGTTGCTTGATATCATTAAAAATCAGAAAACTTAAATCAGAGGAAGGCTCAGATGAAATTGAGAGCTGAAGGGTTGTGGTAGCTGAATCAGAAGTGAATGGAGCATGTACTGTGGGGATGGAGCGTGAACTGACAAGTTTGGATCTCTTTGTGTGGGGTGGGGGTGGGGGGGTAAAATCCTGATATGGCTGATATAGAATTGCAGTGTGAAATCAATTAAGCAGCCCAATCACTTTCTATTTCAATGGGCAATTACTTTTTCAAACATAGCTTTCCAATCTTTGTGCTGGAGAATTATCTTGAGTTCTGATGCGTTAGAGCAATGAAGAGGAATGGCTGCGAGGTTGAAGCAGCAGCATTGTCATATGGAGGAGAAGCGGGATGGGCAGATTTGTTTGAAAGTTTTTTTGGTGGATTATTTGTTGGAGGAAGACCGCCAGAACAAGAGAATTTATTCATCTGAGTCAGATGAAAACGAAAGCTGCCTCGGGCGAGTAGTCATTTTATCTTGATTGAAAACAAAGGTTTGTTTTAAGGTTGGGTCTACAAGTCTGCATGGTAACAGCAAAATGCAAAGCAAGACAAGAATTAGGAAGCTGACTATGGTTTAAATAGGGTGACTGACAGGTAATTAAATGTTGACTGGCAAATGTTTTAGTGGGATAACACAGGGAAGGAGTCCTGGCTCCAGCCCGCGGAAATAGACAAGGGTTCTACAGAAATGATAGTCAAAATGTTTCGTATAGTAAATGTTTTAAATACTGGTAGTAAATAGTCATATTATTCTTATAATAATACTAGTACGACAACTACAACAACTACTAATAATGGTAATAAATACCTGAATCTTAATTCCGCAGGGAGTGTCCAAAGCTCTCGACGAGTCCAGAAGATGTTAATCTGCCTGGGACTTTCTGGAACTGCGTTATGTCTTGCAGCAAGCTGATGTTAAGTCTGTATTTATCTTTTTGAATAAATTTGTGGAACCAAAACAAATCTTTCTCATTGAATTAGGTTTAAGAGATTTTATTTCAACTCTAGATGGATGCTCAAGCTTGGTGCTGTCGGTAGCCTGCAGAAACAATAAAGCCACTGGCAATGTATTCCCAGCTATGCTAAAATACATTTTGGGGGTACAAACAAAACGTTTACCTTATAACTAAGGGACAGAAAAGTCTAAGCTTATAAAAATCGACTATCTGATCACTAAACACGAAGATAACAAAACAGGAGTGCAAATTTGAAAATGTGTCATGTTCGCAAGCCTCTGCATTTTACCACAACAGTTAAACATATTTTGTTGATTAAAAAAATTATTATGGTGTGAAATAGATGCATTTAAATCATGGATTTAACTTAAAACCAAGTTAGTTCTTGCAGCTAATTCTAAATCTAATCCATCAATCAAATTCAGCAACAATGTGCACAACTTTCTTTCTATCGAGTGTAGCTGAGTTCATGAGCTACTGTTTTGTTAATATGTCGAACATTTGGGATACTCTGGTTTGTCATCTTTGGTTTTTTAGTATTGCAATTTTGAGTGTTTATACATACAATTATACAGCACATGATTGTGTCTAATAGTGTTTATCATTGGTGCTAAACTTTCAAAACAATTTAGCACCAATTTTCAAAACAATTTACACCCCTACAAAAGTCCATAAGGATGACAAAATATCTGTGCTTTGTAAAGGGCTTCATTATTTATTTATATATTTATTGGAAAGGCACATTTTTTCATTTGTAGTAGCTTCAGTATTTTTTATAACCTTGCTTATACAACAACCAAACTATAAAGCACTATCATTTTATGAGTCAAATGGCAATACTGTGTGCTTACTGTATGGCTACTTCCAGCAGAGCTCAGATAATAAAGGATTGCTAGTTACAGCCATTACTGTGCTAGAAAGTTGTGTGAAGTTACTATTGAAGTCTTGTAAGCATAAAGTATGGCTGCCGGACATGTTTCCATGCAAAAGAGTTTTTGATCAATTGTACGGCTTTTTAGCGTTTACCCAACCTTTAAAGCCACAAAATGTGTTACGTGCACTTCTACAAGATATTTAAATAGCAAAACAAAAAAAGCTTTAACAAAAAATGCTCACAGAACAAAATTAAAGTTTAAACAAAATAATCACGTACACTAAACACCAACAATAGGTCAGACTGGGCAGTTGCAGTTGCTGTCATTGTTCCAATTTATATTTTTGTTTAATTTTTAATCCACTCGCTCACACTCGTTCCTCCTTTCAAACACCCACCTTGAGCAGGGCAAACTGCAGGCTTATATATCGTGGTTGAGGGGTTTAACTAGCTAATAAATTATTCTATTACCCCTCGGTCACAATTTGCACGAATTTATTAATGTGGATCGGACTTCCCATCCACGCTGCAACACAAATACAAAAACACATAGCTACATTAAATAAATACAATAAATAAATCATAGTACAAAGTAAATGCAAAATATGCACAAGGGTGGGGAGTACCCAGGTCTTTAAATAAATACAAAATAAAAACAAAACAATAATGCGGCAGACGGCACCTTGCTTGTTCTTCACGTACAAAAACATTTTATAGCAGGGCTTTGTCCTACCCCCTTTTTATGTATAGGGCTCCTGGCCCTGTTACATGTCACTCCCCTTATGCACAGCACATTTGGCCCCAGCTGCCCCCTCCCCTCTCAGTCTCCAACTCCCGGAAAAGGGGAAGCAAGGTGTCCGGAAAAGGGGAAGTGATTATAACCAGCCAAACGGCAAATCCAAAACAAACACACGGCTACGCCGTCACACATACAATAAATAAAAGTATTCACGTTTCACAGGGGCAAATGCTTTTACCACACGTCCAGTACGGTATAGTTCTTGGTCCCCGAAGTCAGTTGTTTGAGATGTGTGACCCAGAAACTGCTGCAGGGGGAGCTGGTCTTCTGACCTCCCCCCACTTCTTAATGGCGGGCAGCTCCCCTCTATGGGGCTCCTGCCACAGTATTTCCTGCTGTCATGCAGGACCAGCAGCGACCCCAGGTGAGGCAGAGACGGCAGCGAACCCAGGCGATGCAGAGGCGGCAGCGACCCCAGGCGATGCAGAGCACGGCAGCCAGGCGATGCAGAGGCGGCAGCGAACCCAGTCAAAGCGGGACTGTCAGCAACCCCAGGAGACATGACAGAAACAGCTCTCCCAGGCGATGCAGAGCAGCAGGCAACCCCAGGCCATGCCCCCCGTCGACTTGGGTCCGCCACCATGGAGCCGTGCTTGGGTTTCACCCCACAGTCGTAGTGGTCCTCTGCCTTTGTCACAGAGGTACAGTCTCGTCGTCCGACCCTTCCCGCAAAGTCTTGCACCTTAGGAACTGTCAGTCCACACAGGTCACCGAATACAAACTACGGTTTAAGAAACTACAGTCACATATCCCAAATTTATAGGCCAGAGGTGTGGCATCCCTGAACGGTGCAAGGCAGACATCCTTGGACAGTGTGACAGGGTATGTTTTTATGTCAGGAACAAAATGCAGGAACAAATTTAAACGCAGTACTACCGGGCAACAGATGCAAAATAAAAGTTTAAACAAAATAATCACAACAACACTAAACACAAACAATAGGATTCAGGCTGGGCTCGCTCATTCTAAACGTTCCTCCTTTCAAACACCAACCCCAAGCAGGGCGAACTGCAGGCTTATATATCGTGGCAGAGGGGTTTAACTAGCTAATAATTATTTTATTACCCCTCGACTACAATCTGCATGAGTTTATTAATGTGGATGGGGACTTCCCATCCACGCTGCAACACAAATACAAAAACACATCAGCTACGCCGTCATAAATACAATAAATAAATACATAGTACAAAGTAAATGCAAAATATGCACAGGGGCGGGGAGTACCCCGTTCTTAAATACAAAATAAAAACAAAACAATAACGTGGCGGACGGCACTTCGCTTTTTCTCGATGTACAAAAACATTTTATAGCAGGGCTGTCCATGGGGGCATCTTGCCATGTAAAAAATTGTGAGCTCCTTCATTCTCCTAGAAGCTTGCTCTTCCAGGGCTTCAGCCACAAACTCTCAGAACAGTGAAACTGCTGCAGGGGGAGCTGGTCTCCCGACCTATCCCCCCCCTTCTAAATGGCATTGGCAGCTGTGTCTGTTTCCTCTTTGTGGGGCTCCAGCCACACTGTTTTTCCTGCTGTAATGCATGCATAAACCAGCCATTTAGCGATTAGTCTTCCCAGGTGTTTTGGCAGAGACTTCAATTCTTTAAGAACCCATCTGAGTGGGTGCCTTTTAAAACCGGAATATATGCAGAGTCGCTGGCAAGCCACCCTTTCAGGCTTTTTTCATAGGAGGGCAGCGAACCCAAGTCAAAGTTGAGGTCTGTCTAGCAACCCCAGGATTACTTCATGAACAGAAACAGCTCTCCCAGGCGATGCAGAGCAGTCATTTGGCAACACCAGGCGACGCGACCCGAACCCTAGGAACCAGTGTGGCGTCTCGGCTCACACACCGTTGGGACTTGCCAACGTTAATGGTCGTATTTTTCAGAAACCTGTCACACTGTTAACCCATTTATTACCACTAACAGTCCGGTCTTAATCCCTTGTTTATGTGTTTGCGTGTCGGGCTTCAATGCACAGGCCCATGTTTTTATGTAAATTACAAAACAAAAAAAGGATTTAACAGATCCTAAAAGTTTTGTCAATGCCTAGTCACAAGATAATTTATGTTTTTAATTCAGCATGGGGAGTTTTTCTACTTGTAAGGTACAAGTTTAGGTTGGGGTTCGTCCCGCTTGACGTCTCCTATAATTGTTTTGTTATCCTCCCCAAATCGATTGATTCAGCAATACATATGTTGGGAGCTGATTTGTATACTTACGCGAAATAATTAACCTACCCGAATTGATAAGGGTCAACTATGCTTTTTAATCCAATGAAAACAAACACACGGCTAGATATATGGTCCCTTAAAACGGTTTTGCCGTCATATGCTTTGCATGGGATCATTACAATGTTGCAAATACCAAAACGAAAACCACGGTTAGTTACGCCGTCACAAATATAATAAATAAATCATAATGGAAAGTAAATGCAAAATATCCACAGGGGCGGGGAGTACCCCGTTCTTAAATGTTTGTAAAATAAAAACAAAACAATAACGTGGCCGGCACTCCCTCGCTACCGTCCTCCACATTACAAACAAACATTTTATAGCAGGGCTTTGCCCTGCCCCCTTTTCATGTACAGGGATCCTGAAGGTGGAGATAGAGTATCAACTTTCTAAGCTGTGTGAATACCTGGACAGTGTTAGTTATTTCCTATTATAATTCTTGTAATTTATTAAGTCATTGTGGCAATGTGCCCTGCCTTTGTTTATTTCTGTGTTGTATGTTGCGTGTAGTGTGTTAATGTTGGTGTATAGTCATTGGTACACAGGATATAATATGGGTTATGCACACAAGTGTTTAAAATGTATATTTTTATTTAGGCACGAGGATTGCACAGCACTTTACATGCAGGTAAAATGTAATAATATGTGAGAACTTAATTCATGTGCAATTGTACCGAGACTCCAATTGAATGATTGATTAGCAATCAAGTCTCGGTACAGCTGCATAGGCAGCATGTTTTCACTCACTCGGGGTTGTGTGTTCAATGAGTGGAGAATGGGTGGGGAGAAGGAGAAAACAAAAAGAGAAATCAAAGTAAATTAATTAAACTTGCCGTGTTTGTCTGTTTGTCCACTCTTTTAGTGTCTATTTTGTTTTGTTTGTTTGTTTATTTTGGCCTCAAGTGTTGTGTGCTGTTTTTGTTCAACCTTTTACTTTCTGTTTGTTCATTTATTAAATGCTGAACGCAAGCAATGTGTAAAGTTGTTGATTATCCTGTTAAGTGGACAACACATGTAAAACAAGACATATAATTAAATAAATAGGCTACATTAAGACCACCAGTGCGTCATTTATTACATTTTAATTGCATATACATGTACTAGTGGGTAAGCTGTAGTTTCAACTTTGTATAACAGGAAGGGTTACATGTACTTGACTCATGACATGCAACTTATGGTTACATATTATGATTCTATTACTTTCCTGTATGTGCGCCCACCCAGTGTATACATGTAGGTTATACACACACACAAATAAATATAAACAAAAGCTTAATTAAACAAACCTGGAAACACAGTACATACCAGTGCATGACTGTCTGAGGACTGAATGCCGTATAGGTTCCCCCAGCACCTTTGATGCTTTCCATGTTCATAATTGATTGGACTTTTTTCTCCAGAGGGGTTATAAATAGTATCCAGAAGTTGTCTAATTTGCTAGTGCTCCTTTTATTTAGTTTTTCACTCCATCTTTTTTTACGTTTACTCACAGTTCTTTTTGATTGACCAACCACATTTCATTTTCTGCAATATGGATTTCCAAATTATGTCTCTGCTAGATTGGCCATGTTTTGTTCCTTAACTGTAGTAATAGGAGATCTTGAAAGCCAGACCAAGAAAAAACTGCCCAGATAGGGCACTAAAACTGTATTGAAAATTATACAAAGCAATTACTCTAAATGTTAAAAATAACTATCATTATATGAGTTGTTTCTACTGCCCTATACAGGCAGTTTTGTCTTGGACAGGAAGCATTATAATTTATTATGAAAAATAATACAATGATAATTATTTTTAATATGAAGACTATAGAGGTATTTTCAAGATGGTTCATGTCATAGCTTTCACCTACTCCCTGTTGACAAATTACAGGTAGTATAACAAAAAATATATTAATTGTAGTGTGATATTATAATCAGGGATTGTTTGAATACTGACATTGTAGATGAATATTTGCTCATGTAAGTAAAAAATAATTTACATTTTTAATCTCAAACAAACGATTAGTCACAGCATGTAATAACATATTTCACATTACTTTTGCTTGAAAGTAACAGAACTACTACAACTCTCAATACAAAAAACATGTTCTGTGTACTGTGATAATGTGGACGACAGGTGGAAATTAATCTTCAAGACGTGGTAAGTTCAATGAAAACAAAAGTTTTATTTTACAGAAAATAAATACCATTTAGAAAATGAAAACAACATCAATCTCTTTGCACAGAGCTAACTAAACACAATGTTTGTCCCTGAACTAACAGCAGGAACACAAAACAGTTTTCCTGTGAATATACATTCCCAAAATACATCAATATGTTTTGCCTGAACACAGTGTCGTGTACCGTAGGTCTCCTACTCCTCAACCCAGAACACTGTTACCAACAGGCTTTAAATAACTCACCAGGGCTAATATTGATAGATTAAATTGCTTTCACATGTTATCAATTGCAGTGACCACTGACCATTACACATGTACATCCTTATGTTGCAGACGGATGACCTCCAGTGGTCTACATGCTAGTACTGCAGCCAAAATACCACAACGTTTTATACGGGTTTTGGGTAGGGGAACAAAGTTCTTTTTTCTGAAGGCTAATATATTTACCATCAGCCACTCACTTTACCAGAGTGACTCATGTAGCAAACTTATATTAGAACATGTTAAAACATCCTCCATTGTTGAGCCATTTTTAGTTAAACAAAGGCTTTTTTTAATAAAAGCCGTTTTCTCCCAATGTGCATACAGCCAGCTGTACTGGAGGTATTACTGTACACGTGGCAATTTAATTTGAAGGAGATAATAAGGTAAGAGTACCTCTATTATGGTAAACATGGTGGTGTTAATGCCAGTTAATTATTCATGAGAGCAACATAACAGAATAGAGCAATCTGTTTGATTAAGATATAATATGCTATGCTTTATTTATTCATCTATAGCTCCCTCAATGTTTGTCAAAATCTTAGAACATAAGAACATAAGAACATAAGAAAGTTTACAAACGAGAGGAGGCCATTCGGCCCATCTTGCTCGTTTGGTTGTTAGTAGCTTATTGATCCCAAAATCTCATCAAGCAGCTTCTTGAAGGATCCCAGGGTGTCAGCTTCAACAACATTACTGGGGAGTTGATTCCAGACCCTCACAATTCTCTGTGTAAAAAAAGTGTCTCCTATTTTCTGTTCTGAATGCCCCTTTTTCTAAACTCCATTTGTGACCCCTGGTCCTTGTTTCTTTTTTCAGGCTGAAAAAGTCCCTTGGGTCGACACTGTCAATACCTTTTAGAATTTTGAATGCTTGAATTAGGTCGCCACGTAGTCTTCTTTGTTCAAGACTAGGATTTAGTTATTTAAATATGATGCAAAAAAATTGTTCAAAATGTATTGTATATTTCCATATGGTATCAAATGCCTTCTCAGTGTCCAGACTCACTATGACTGTCTCCGTTCTTGTAACTATAGGGGCCGGACAGGCATTCCATCACATTCGCCTCCCCCTTGTGTGCAGCATACATGGCCCCAATGGGCCACCTCCCCTCTTAGTCCCAAAGATCCGGCAGAGGGGAAGCAAATGGTCCATGGGGGCGGCCAAGGCGGGAGGTCCTCTTTCTCCCATTGCTGAGGGAGGGTCAGTTCATAGCCCGGCGCCCTCTTGGTGGGACCGAGACCTGGGAACAGGGGACCCAGGTGCCTTCGATGGGGCATCGAGAGTGCAGGCCGGCGACTGTGCAGCGACATCTGGGCAACCAGGTGGAGCGTAGCAGGAGACCAGGTGGCCTCCTGTGCCTGGTGGTGCCACAACCTGGGAGTCAGGCCCAGCGACCAAAGGTCCAGACATAGAGCCTGGGTGTCTGGGAGCCCAGGCCGAGGGATCCAACCCCCCAGGGGCTGGGTTATGGCACAGGGGTGGTGGTCGGGGCTGTGGTGTAGGTGATCTCCTCCCCCCCCCCCCCCCCCCCCCCCCCCTTCTTTGTAGCCGGCAACACCCTCTTCTGGGTCTACACTATCTCCTGCAGTGAAACTGCTGTGGGAGGACCTGGTCTCCTCACCTCCCCCCCTTCTTCGTAGCCAGCAGCTCCGCTTTGTGGGACTCCGGCCACAGTATTCCCTGCTGCCATGAAGAGCTGGCAGCAGCCCCAGGTGAAGCGGATCCGGTGACCCCAGGCGAAGCAGAGCCCTCCGCAACCCCAAGCGAAGTGGGACCTTCAGCAAGCCTAGTAGTTATAAAAGAGACACAGGCAGCCCAAGGAGATGCGGAGCAGCAGGCAGCCCCAGGCGATCCAAATGTGGCATCCCTGAGCGGAGCAAGCGTGGCATCCTTGGTTGGTGCAAGGCAGGCATCCTTGGGCGGTGCGGACTTGGCCAACAGCACAGGAACCTCTGGCTAGGGTGGCAAAAAGTCGGCTTACACCGGTGCACTTGCCGCTCCGGTTGGCTGCCATTGTAATGAACACACACCTGTTGTCAGAGTATCAGCTATTCGAGAATTCCTATCCCTGCTTCAACACGGATTGGAGATTACCTTGGTTTTGTGTCAAAAATGATTGGGTCTGATGGTTGCAGTCATATCAGTCATTGAGCTGGGCTTACTTTGAATGCACCCGCGCATTTGGGAACGTTTCGGGAAGGCGCAGGTCGATCTCTTCGTCTCGCCGGAGATGACACACTGTCCCCTATAGTACTCCCTCCACCGCTGCGGCAGTCCACTCTGTGTCAACGCCCTAGCACACGTATGGCCCAGAGCGCTCCTTTACACATTCCCGCCTTTGCCACTGCTCCCGGCCTTTCTCGAAAAGGTCCGGTCGGAGAAGGCGTCAGTTCTCCTAGTGGCCCCCAGGTGGCCCAAGAGAATCTGGTTTTCATCCTTCTGCCAGCTATTGAACGGCCCGCCCTTGGAAATCTCGCTTCGCAGGGATCTTCTCAGTCAGACGAGAGGCACATTTTGGCACCTAGAGCCAGGCAGGCCACAGCTATGGGTCTGGCCCCTGAAAGGGACAGCTGTTCAGGGCTGTCTGACGCGGTCGTGGGTACGCTGCAGAATGCTAGGGCGCATTTCACTAGATCACTCTATGCCTATAAGTGGAAATGTTTTCAAGATTGGTGCCGTACTAACGTTCATGATCCACTCTCCTGTCCCACGCCGGAGTGGTGAACTGGGCAGCGGACCGCCTGTTGAGGCAGGGTGCTCATCCGTCGGAATGGCGGCTCCACCCTAAGATTCCCAGCAATACCACTACTCCTGGCCTTCCTAGCGAAGGTCCGGTTAGAGAAGGTGACAGTTCTCCTAGTGGCCCAGGAGAATCTGGTTTTCTACCCTGTGCCAGCTCCTACAAGGCCAGCCCTGAGAGATCCCTTTTCCAGAACCAGGCAGGTTCCAATTATGGGTTTGGCCATATATATATACACACATTTGTTTGTTTTTTTCCTGATTTTATACACTAGTTTTTGTTTCTAATGAATACAAACATGTTCCATGAGGTTACATGAATAATGTGGTTTGCTCAGAATTCCATATGTGGTCTGGTGGCAGCCTTGTGTTCCAGCAGTGGGGGTATTTCCAATAGCATAAATAACTCAGTACTACAAAAACGTATTTTATTTACACGAAGCTTGTAACCACAAGAATTGCTTTACCCGGCTTAATTCTCTTTTTCATCCAATTTATTTTTTAACAAAGCAAAGTCCACAAAGTATTTCCATGCAATCACGGTTTATTTTCAAATGCAAGTCAAATTTAATATGAGGCCAGCGAGGTTTACTCTATAATGTGATTTAGTTTATAGCTTTAGCTTCATAGCATGGATTTCCTGAGATTATTGTACAACACAAGATGTGTTGTAGTATAATGCTGATATCGCTCCAGGCTGGGGTGAATGTGAACGTAGATATGCTGTTCTATTAATAGCGATAATCTCTCCCATTAAGTCTGGATACCATCAGAGTATTAGTTTACCTAAACTGAGTATACTGTGTACAGTCAGTTCTCTATCATAGTTCCCTCATTCTCCCCCCAGACTCCTCATCATTGTACCCTTTCTAGCATAAAATCTGTCCCTCGTTTATATGGATTGGATATGTTAGCAGTACAGCAATACTTGGGTTGGTCTCAGAAAAAAACTAACTACGGCAAGCGCAAAGGGTATATGACTACAAATTCAGTTCAGGTACCTCGTTCACAAAAGCGATCGTGGTTTGTGAACTGAACTGTTTGTAAAATAAGTACCGGTAATGTTTTTTTTTTTTTTTTTTTTTAATTATTAAATCGAGTGCAGGTTCATGTATTTGTGTAGATTTTAGTATTTAAGTATTTAACTATTTATGTATTATTCGGAAAGAAAAAAACATTTTAGTAATTAAAAATATGTCGTAGTCTATCTGTTAATGCTGTTCACAGTGTGTTCATAAAGTTTATTCAAAGCCTCTTCCTGACTGTATTAGAGAAGGGAGCACTGATTGTAAACTGTTTGATTTATCTACCTCTTAAATATATATATAAGAATTAAAGTACCATTTACTTTTCATTTTTAACTAAGATTTGAGTGCACATTCAAGTATTTGTGTAAGTGTTAGTATGTAAGCTAAAATGTATTGGCGAAAGTAAAAAAAAAAAAAATGTACTAATTAAAAATATCTAGTAGCCTACATGTGACAATACTGATTGTGCTACTTGTTCAGTAACTTGTTCACACTGTGTTTATGTAAAGCTTGTTGGAGAACAGTGCCTGTGTTGTTATTATTATATGCTGGAATAAAAATGTTGCTGAAAGTAATCAGCCTGCATTAGTTGTTTCAAACTTGCCATTCAAGCCAGAGACTAGTTGCTATAGCTAATGTGGTTACTGTGTAGCCGCTGACAGCAAACACTATTCTTTACTTTCTTTTTTTTAACTTTATTTGCTATACTAAATAAAAATTTTAAAAAAATAGATTAAGCATATAGGGCAGCGAGGAAGCGGATTTAGTCTGCAACAGACAACATTGAGTGGGCCTGCACTAGAAGAGAGATTGTCTTTCATCAAGCAGAAAAAAGATACAATGCTAATTTATTTGAAAATTATAAATACTAATTTTCCCCAAACATCACTGAGCTGATTTTTCCACACCTATTTTCCTTGGATTTTAATTGTAAAAATAAACACACAAAAAATTCCAGGAAATTCAGAAAAAAAAAGAGAAACGATCCTATGCATATCGTATCATAATAGATTCCCAGTTTGTACAGGGAAATAAGTGTTTTATGTTCTATGAATGAAAACTGTTTAGTTGTGCAATACATTTTTGCTTCTTGTCTAACATGTCGAAGGAACAATGGCCCAATTAGTATAATCGCCCCCCCAAAAAAATTTGGTTTTCCCAAAACATTGAAAAATACTTCTAGTCAAGACATTTGTCATTGATTTTGTGTTTATTTTAGAACTTCTTGATCTACTGTAGCTACTGGTCATTATTCTTTACACAAAATAGATAGACATGCAGGATGACCTTCAATAAGACACCATTGGAAACATTTCTGTAGATTTGTCATTGAAAACCTTTTAATGTTGTTGTACCAAAGAAAAGTACTTTTGCTACTACTTATCGTGTTCTTATGTTTTGGGGTTATCTGAAAAAGAACAGAGTTCTTAGGAATGTAAATGTGGGTAAAATGATATAATTATGATGATATAAAATTATGACGGGAAAGGTATTTGGTATGAGTCCATCACTATTATCATTATGTTTTTGCCTTGCCTTTTAGATAAATATATTTATACATAGTAACTTTTTTGAGTATGAATTATGCATTTCCTTAGATCAAACTTTTTTTTTTTTGTTACATTGGAGTAACTTAATTCAGTGCTGTGCCCATTCTCATTCAACTGCCTTAAAATTCATTAGACCCTCACCTATGACTTCTCTACTTGATATTCTGTTCAGCACCTTGATCTTATTTAGAAAAATGAACTAGAGATGAGAGAACATCATTACAATGTTTTATCCTCCTGCCCTTTAATTTAGACATGGAAAGTAAATCATTGGAGAGAGAATCAAGAGATATTTTGTAGAGGCTTTACAGTCTCTTTTTTGTTTAGTTGGCAGAGAGAAGATCTGATCTCAACTTGGGACCTCTCCAACTAAGCTGCATCAGGTGGCTGCTCCATCTAATTGATTATTAATATGATTGCTGTTTGCTTGCTTCAAAACAGCAGCACTTCTGTTGTGATGTGCTTAACGGGTAATGAGGACTGTTTGTGCCTGCAACTGAAGAAAAACATGATTGTCGCTGAGCAATGGTATTTTCCTAATTCCCACTGGGTAGTGGCTCTAGTAAGGTGTAAGGCAATATTCCTTTGAGAACCAGGCCATTAAAATAACATTGTCCTTACTGCAACTGCCAACATGTGCTGTACTGTAAATCACTAGTGATGTAATAGATTCTCAATTTTGTGCAGGAAAATACATGTTTTTTGTTCTATGGAAGAAGACTGCTTGGATCTGCAATAAAATATTTCTACCTGACGATGTCAAATAAGCAGTGGTATAACCTGTATAGTGGTTGCCAAAACCAGCTGTAAAAATGTTTAAATATGGTCTGGTACTCTCCATGGTTTTGTTAACCTGCCTCCTGCCTCTTCTTCATGAATGTTATCTGTTAACTAAAAACTGGTTTGTTACAACTGAAATAGTGTTTTACCAAAGGGTGTCACACGTTGAAGTGCGTGAATACCAAAAGCTTAAAGCTTACATTGAGCTAAAGTCATTTTTATACTGTACTGTACAGTATATGTTATGTATTATTTTGTTTATCTAGTTTAACTATTGTATGAAAGTTTGCTAGTTACACAAAATTACCATTGACCCCACCACTCTATTAAAAAAGTATGAAATGTATTGCCCCTAGAATTATTTTAGTAGCGTACTGAATCAGATGACACAAAATCTGCAGGGTTCCTCATCTAAATTGTTTCAGGAAATATGGAAAGCATGTATTTTGCAAATATTTTTTATACAATAGAACTTTTCATGACAAGCATGTGAAGGTGTCTTTTTTATCTTTACCTAGCTATTGTGTAAAATAAAAAATAAGGTGCTGTCCTGTTTAAAATAAATAAATAAATAAATAAAAATGTATCAATAATCAAAAGGTGGACATAAAAAGCTAAATATATTACAATATAGCATTTACTGTTTTTCAGGAAAGCATTTCAATATTTAGGAACATTTGTTGTGCAATAACTACAGAAAATGATCAATTTTGAATGTGATGCTGTTTTTTCTACTGTAATAAATATTATGCTTAATCATGAAATATCTTGAAATACCTGTTTTTAGACAGCAAGATGCTGTGAAATAAGCATTTTTTACAGTGAAAAATGCATCCCTGACAATTTTTTATTATTTTTATTTTTTTAATTGGAAAAGCCATATGAGCTGTAATTAGCTTGTTTACAAATGCGTCCAAAGTACAGCGGCAAATTACAATAACATAAAACACATTTAAAACTTTACACAACATCACATGCATACACAGGGCTTCTTCAAATAATGATACAACATATTGTTACAATGATGATGGAAAGTCTCTGATCTAAGTTCTACTGGCAATGCGTTACAATTTGAAACTGCAGAAAAAATAAATAAATAAAAAAGATTTTCTTCCAGTAGCACTTTTTACCGAAACATTGTACCACAAACATTTCGTAAGCTGTAATCACAAGTAAACTCCTGGAACAGACTACTCAAGTAAACAGGCAGTTTGTTAAACACCCCTTTAAAAAGAATCTGATTCCAGTGAAAGTTCCTTCTATTATCAGGTGACAACAAGTTTAACCTGGAATACAAGGTACAGTGAGTGGGAGAAGTACAGGCGTGGAGCGAGTGGGAGGTACAGGCATGGAAAAGTACAGAGCAGTTTAGAAGCAGAAAGGAGAAATTGCATCTTGAATTGCTTTAATCAGAAAACAGAGGACATTGGGGAACACAGCAGCAGCTCAAAGTCAAACAGCCGCGTGTGTTTTTCTGATAACAAACAAGCTGAAACTCGGAGCAGCTGATTCAAATTCAGCGCCGTTCTGAGACACGGGCGAGGGGAGGAGCCAACAACACATCAGAACAAAGCAGTTTAACGAGGCAGTCTTCCCAGCGACAGCGAGTGGGAGAAGTACAGGCGTGGAAAAGTACAGAGCGGTTTAGAAGCGGTTTGAAAGCAGGTTGACAACTGCAGAAGAAACTAAACTTCAAAAAAAACCCTCAACATGGTCTTCAAGCCAGTAATCTGTGACACCTGCTTGATGTGGGAAATCCGAGAAAACCCAGCGGAGGTAAAGTGCGTAAAGTGCCGCACAATCGAGGATCTGCATAAACTAGTAAGTATGCTAGAAATGGAGCTGGAAGAAGTGAGACAGCAACATGATCTTGAGGAACTGGCACACCCACAATTCATGGAAGTCTGCATCACCCCTAACAGACTGAAAGCCACCAGGGAGATAGAAGGTCAGAACAGCTGGGTTCAGGTAGGCAGAAGCAGGGAAAAAAAGAAACTTGGTCAAACACAACCACCAGAAATCAAAACAACCAACAGATTTGAGTCACTTCAGAATTTTGATGAGCAGAACCAACAACAAGAGAATGAAAGGAACAACATCCAGGATCCCATTGACAGTGGTGACCAGACAGCAAAAAGAAGGGAGGTCATGATTGTTGGGGACTCCATATTGAGAAACACAGCAAGTTCAATTTGCAGTTTGGACCCCCTTACTACAACAGCGTGCTGCCTTCCGGGAGCCTCGGTCAAGCACATCACTGAGAACGTGGACAGGCTCCTAGAACGAACAGGAGACGACCCGGTAGTAGTCGTCCACATCGGTACAAACAACATTGGAAGAGACAGACCAAAATCCCTGCAAAACAAATTCAGAGAGCTAGGAAGGAAATTAAAAGAGAAAACCAAAACTGTGGTATTTTCTGGTATACTACCGGCACCTTGCAAAGGACCATATGGACAGCTGGAAATAATTAATCAAAACGCATGGCTGAAGACGTGATGCACACGAGAAGGCTTCACCTATCTTGATCATTGGACCACATTCTACAACGAGGACTATCTGTATAGACGGGATGGACTGCATTTAAATAACAAGGGAACCAGTCTACTCGGAGAAAAGATCCTCGAGCAGGTTCAGAAGCATTTAAACTAGAAAGGAAGGGGGGAGAAATCAACAAAAAAACAGAAGGGAGACCGCATCAAAACAAGAACAACAACTCAGGTAAGACAACCATTAAATGTATTTATCTAAATGCTAGAAGTATCAGAAACAAAATTCTAGAACTTGAAGCTACTGCACTAACAGGTAACTATGATGTGATAGGTGTTACAGAAACTTGGTTGTCTGAGAGTGATGGGGACGAATATAATATTTGTGGGTATACACTGTATAGGAAAGACAGGCAGGACAGAAGAGGAGGAGGGGTAGTGCTATACATAAGAAACAGTCTTGAAGCCCAGGTGTTAAACCTGGACAAAGAAAATAAAACTGAATCAATATGGGTCAGAATAACGGACAAAAATTCAAAGGGCATAATAATAGGAGCATGCTATAGACCGCCAGATTCAGACGGTGAGCACAATAATCTGTTATACAATGACATTAGAAATGCGTGTAGCAAAGGAGAAGCCATACTAATGGGGGATTTCAACTTCCCCCAAATAAAATGGGAAAACCCGGTGGGTAGCGCGAAGGATGAAATAGAAATGGTGGAAATGACAAATGACTGCTTCCTAACACAATTTGTCAAGGCACCGACTAGAGGGGAGGCATGCCTTGATTTAGTCTTTTCAAATAACGAAGATAGAATAACTAAAACAGAGGTCAGAGAACCACTGGCAAACTCAGACCACAACATGGTCTCATTTGAAGTGTTTTTTAAAACCCCAAAAGTAATGACTAAAGCTAAGGTTTACAATTTTAGAAAAGCAAACTATGAAGGTATGAAACAGAGACTAACAGAAGTAGATTGGAGTAAAATAGAGAAAACACCCACAGAAAAAGGATGGTTGTTCTTCAAAAATGTAGTACTAGAGGTGCAAAACAATTATATCCCTAAAGTAGACAAATCTAAATGTAAAACTAAATTGCCAAAATGGTTTAATAGATCAATTAAAAAAAATATTCAGCGAAAAAAGGCACTTTACAGAGCATTAAAAAAGGAACAAAAAGAAAGTACGCAGAAAGAGTACACAGAACTGCAAACGCAAGTCAAAAAGGAAGTTAGAAAGGCCAAGCCAAGAGAGAAATAGAAATGAACATTGCTAAGGGAGCTAAAACCAATTCCAAAATGTTTTTCCAATATTACAACAGCAAGAGAACATTCAAAGAGGAGATTAAATGTTTAAGAGATACAAATGGCAAAATCGTAGATGAAGAAAAAAAAATAGCAAATATATTAAATGATTACTTTTCACAAGTTTTTACAAAGGAAGATACTGACAACATGCCCCACATGTCATCCAGTTCCTATCCAGTTTTAAATAACTTTAGCATAACTGAGGCAGAAGTGTTAAAGGGACTAGGAGCTCTTAAAATAAACAAACCCCTGGGCCGGATGAGATCCTCCCAGTAATACTCAAAGAAATGAAAGAAGTAATTTACAAACCGCTAACCAAGATCATGCAGCAGTCTCTTGACACAGGGGTGGTACCGACAGACTGGAAAATTGCAAACGTAATACCGATCCACAAAAAGGGAAACAAAACTGAACCAGGTAACTACAGACCAGTAAGCCTGACTTCTATTATATGCAAACTTATGGAAACTATAATAAGATCCAAAATGGAAAATTACCTATATGGTAACAGGGTACTGGGAGACAGTCAACATGGTTTTAGGAAAGGGAGATCGTGTTTAACTAACTTGCTTGATTTTTTTGAGGATGCAACATCAATAATGGATAATTGCAAAGCATATGACATGGTTTATTTAGATTTCCAGAAAGCTTTTGACAAAGTCCCGCACAAAAGATTAATTCTCAAACTGAACGCAGTTGGGATTCAAGGAAACACATGTACATTGATTAGGGAGTGGTTAACATGTAGAAAACAGAAAGTACTGATTAGAGGAAAAACCTCAGAATGGAGTGTGGTAACCAGCGGTTTACCACAGGGATCAGTATTAGGTCCTCTGCTATTCCTAATCTACATTAATGATTTAGATTCTGGTATAGTAAGCAAACTTGTTCAATTTGCAGATGTCACAAAAGTAGGAGGAGTGGCAAACACTGTTGCAGCAGCAAAGGTCATTCAAAATGATCTAGACAAGATTCAGAACTGGGCAGACACATGGCAAATGACATTTAATAGAGAAAAGTGTAAGGTACTGCATGCAGGAAATAAAAATGTACATTATAAATATCATATGGGAGATACTGAAATTGGAGAAGGAATCTATGAAAAAGACCTAGGAGTTTTTGTTGACTCAGAAATGTCTTCATCTAGACAATGTGGGGAAGCTATAAAAAAGGCTAACAAGATGCTCGGATACATTGTGAATAGTGTTAAATTTAAATCAAGGGAAGTAACGTTAAAACTGTACAATGCACTAGTAAGACCTCATCTTGAATATTGTGTGCAGTTCTGGTCACCTCGCTATAAAAAAGATATTGCTGCTCTAGAAAGAGTGCAAAGAAGAGCGACCAGAATTATTCCGGGCTTAAAAGGCATGTCATATGCAGACAGGCTAAAAGAATTGAATCTGTTCAGTCTTGAACAAAGAAGACTACGTGGTGACCTAATTCAAGCATTCAAAATTCTAAAAGGTATTGACAATGTCGACCCAAGGGACTTTTTCAGCCTTAAAAAAGAAACAAGGACCAGGGGTCACAAATGAAGTTTAGACAAAGGGGCATTCAGAACAGAAAATTGGAGGCACTTTTTTACACAGAGAATTGTGAGGGTCTGGAATCAACTCCCCAGTAATTTTGTTGAAGCTGACACCCTGGGATCCTTCAAGAAGCTGCTTGATGAGATTTTGGGATCAATAAGCTACTAACAACCAAACAAGCAAGATGGGCCGAATGGCCTCCTCTCGTTTGGAAACTTTCTTATGTTCTTATGTTCTTATGTTCTAAAGGAGTACTCTGAAGAAAAAATCTACAAATCATGTTAAACATTGTATCAGTCTTCTTCAGCGACTCCTTACTAACAGTCATATACATCACATCATTATAATCACAATAGGAAACAAGAGTTGCTTCACTAATTTTGACGCTGGTCATACAACAATTCACATTTTCTCCTGGTTTTACTACGTACCGGTATTTCTTTTATGTTTTTTCAAATTCAAAAGTTGTATCAATATTGAAACCTCAGTATTTAAAAGTATCAACTCTCTCCAAAGGTGTATTATTACAAGTAACAATAATACAATTTAAATTATTGTTATCAATCAAACATATGTATTTGCCATTACATTATACAGCCCTATGTGTTTTATACATAGGGCTAGGGCCCCTGATAGTGTTTATTGACAGAGTTAGTAAACATATACACATGGAGAGAAGGGTTCCGCCTCTTCAAGGCCCAGCATTTACTTGATCAATAGACACAATAAACAGGAGGGGGGCCACCGTCTTTGAGGTGACCCGACGTACGAGAGGGGCACCGTCTCTGAGGTTACCCGACATACAAAGAGGCTCGCGAACCGGAAAGAAAACATGAATTAGTGTTGTTAACACAAAAGAGGTTCCGGCTCTTCCTGACCCAACATATACAGTACGGGGGTTCTGTCGCTGAGGAGACCCGACAAACAGGAGGGGGGCCACCATCTTTGAGGTGACCCGACATACGAAGAGGAAAGAAAACATACGAGGTGACCCGACATACCAAGAGGGGCACCGTCTCTGAGGTTACCCGACATACGAACCGGAAAGAAAACATAAAGTTAGTATTTGTTAAAACATATAATGCGTGGTGTTCCGCCTCTTCAAAGCCCAACATAATAGAAGGGGGGTTCCGTCGCTGAGGAGACCCGACAAACAGGAGAGGGGCCACCGTCTTTGAGCAGACCCGACAAACAAGAGGGATGCCACCTCTTGGGGACCCTCACATAGAGGCATCCGACCTGAAAGAAGAATCCCAAAAGAAACATACATGCAGATGGAAGGGTTTGGCCGGGGGTCCCCTCTGACTCATGGAGAACTCTCCTCTATGAGGTAAATGAAGCAGAGCTTAACAAAGTGTTGGAGAAAGTGGAATCACTAACCCCCCAAAAGATGGACCCCCCAGCTCCCCGCTGATGCAACGTGAAGAAGAAAAAAAAGAGAGACCCGCCAATGCATAAGAAAGAAGAAAAGAGAAAACATTTAGACGAAAGAAAACAAACACTTAACATGACAAAGGGGTTAGTAGACTGTACCCTAATGACTATGTGAAGACCCTCTGCACAGTGGAAAGAAAAAAAAAAAAACCCTTTCTTTTAATTTTATTTCTTAGGGGGAAATCTTTGGTGGCTCAGGCAGAAAGGTCGTCCTCACTCCGGACATACTAGCAATGGACTGATGTGCGGAGGATATTTCAGATGATGAAGAACGAATATAAGTTTCAACTGCTGATGAAGTTTAGCGCCCCATATTTTTTATTAAATGCTGGTTAATGTTGGCTTTTGCAGCTGAAGTAGCTGCCCCTATTCTAAATGAATGAGGAGTGTAGAATTGCGAAGGAAAACCTGCTCTGGACACCACGGTGGAAAGGTGTGTTGAAAACCAATGTCTTGATACAATGGACCGGCTTGAATTGATAAACAAAGGGTCAGAGAATGAAATGGCCTTGCGTTCTGCAATGTACTTCAACATGGAAGTGAAGGGACACAGTTGATCTGTGTTTGAAATGCGAAGAAATAAGATGAAATGAGAATCTGGGATGAGCTTGAGGTCACTGCAGCGGATACCGAGGGTAGGAAAGCTGGCAATAGAAGGAACTGTATATTCAGAACATCTCAAAAACCCGAAAAATGCAGATAGACATATGACTTCCATAGTTAAATCATCAAATGGAGAAAAACAGCCATGGCGCAGAATTGAAATCAAGTTACTGAGAATGTCTATAGAAATAGGCAGGCGAGCAGAAGGAGGAGCCGGAGAGCACTTAGAAATTCCTCGTAAAAGGAGACAAACCGCTGGGATTGATAATAGAGTTGGGGAATTGATGGATATCAAACGAAATTGATGCTGAATTCCTGACAAATATAGTCTGATTGTAGCTGGTGCCAGATGTAGAGAGTCCTTTGCATGCACTATGAATGCCATGATCCAGTCCTGGTTGAATGGAGTAGGATTAATCCTGCTTTGTAAACAAAAAGTTACATAACATGCCCAACCTGTAGAGTACGAGGATCTGGTAGATGGGGAAAGTGCTGATGTCATGTAATCTTGAGCTGAATTAAGAAGTTTATTAATAGTTGGATTTAGTTGAAAATCAGCTGATTGAACTGTAGCGTTGCTGCTGGATATTGCAGAGCTGTGGGCAGCAAACGAATTTGGAAATCTGTAAACGAGATAGAGCATCAGCTGCATTATTAAAAATGCCCAGTAGGTGGCGAGCTTGTATTAGCAAATTATTAGAGACTGAAATCCATACTAGCCGCCACAGCAATTGCTTGATAAGAGGGGAAGAGGAACGTCCTTTATTTATAATATGCACTGTAGCTGAATTATCACAGTAAAATAGTATTGATTTCTTAGATCAGAGATGACCCCATAGCTGGGCAGCTGCTACTATTAGGTATATCTCTAGCAGAGCTGTGGATTTTAGATGAGGAGATATGTTTTCGATTTCCTCGGGCCATGTACTGCAAAACCATTGATTGTTAAATAGGCCTCCAAATCCCAGAGATGAGGCACAGTAAATAAAGCCATATCGTGTGGCGCTGAAATGAAATCATCATAAAACATAGAGAGACCATTCCAGTGCTGAATAAGCGCAGACCACATTTTAATGTCTTTCCTAGCTTCTGAGGAGATATTTTTATAGGAGTCCAGATTTTTTGCTGTTGATGCCAGCACTAGCAGTCGAGATACAAACATCCTCCCCTGTGGAATGATACGTATTGCAAAGTTAAAGTAACCGAGCAATGAAAGCAGTGCCCGTTTGTTTAAGTGAGCTGTTGAAGCACAGATTCACATGCGTTAGCTCTTAGACCACCAAAAGTTCTGTTAAATAGATCTGGGTCAGGTTGTGCCCAATTGATGATGTGATTATCTGCTGCCAATATCACTGCTGCTTTTGCAGAGAATGCTTTATGATACTCAAAAACATAGTCCCTCCGTATCTGACAGACAGCTCCACGATGTAGTATTCATATGAGTCCAATTCAGCTCTGCAGTTAGGATATACTGATCATAACACATCTCTGAATATGGAGAAAGCAAGGACAAATTCCCCTAATGTAAGATTTTTAAGCAGTCTGGGATCTCTGGATTTTAGAGTTACTGCCAAATCTCCGCAATCCACTACTCTATGGTCCAAGAATTCCGAAGTCGTCATTAATAGTGAAACAAGATTAATATCCTTACCTTCGAGAATGTTACGTCTGATTTGTGGAGATATAGTGTGACGTCTAGCTGTAGTTGGAGAGGAGGATCCATATGGAAAGGCAGTAGCGAGGTTGTATATTGGAGGATCTGCTTCGCTGGCTGAAATTAGGGCTGGACCGGAAGAAGCTGTAGGCGTGGCTGCAGTATTTGATGCTGGAATTAATGACAGCGCTGTAGATTGTTTTCCCTGTTCCATATTAGACACCCTTTTATCTAGATCCAACAGTTGAGAACTGACCGAAGATAAAGTATCGGCAAAAGGCTGCATAAATGATTTTATCTCGTTAAATATTTGCGAATGTTGGATTTCAATGGGCTGGCTGCTGGTTAGCAGTGCTAGTTGTGTGGGTGATTTGATCCGGAATAGACTGCCTGCTGTCTGTTTTAGGACGCTGAATGGCTGGGCGGGGCTGATTATGTTTTTTCGGAGGAAAGACTGGTTCTGCTGAGACTGAATTGCAATAGAGAATTAAAAGAGACTCTCTATCACTCCCTGCTGGAATCGCGTTACCGTTTTTAATGAGGTTTTTTATCAATTTATTCATGGGCCAGTCCTTCCAAAACAATCGATCCAGAGGGGCGCCCTGAGGCCGAAGTCGCTTGAATCGATTCGATGTTTGAGTGGCAGGAACGGTAGGCAACATTTGAACTGGAACCTGGACGACAGCCTGATCAGATGTAACTGAAATACCAGAAGGGCAGAAAAAACGAAGACTGGATGGACCCTGTATTGAAGCTGGAGAAGAATGATCTGGTAATGACAGAAAATCCTGGGAATCCTCTGAATCCAATGACGACTGCTGTAAGTATTCCATTATTGAGGTATACGAAAGTTGATGGGTCTTGAAATCGCTTAGGTTTATGCCAAAACGAAAAAACACAAGACAGCTAGGTAGAGGTGACTAATGTTTAAATAAGGTAGATTTAATTGATGACAGGAGATGATAGGTTGTTGGTGCCTAGCTCTGCCCCTTGAACCCCACATATAGGTTAACATATTTAAATCGTTTCTTTAAAACCCATGTTAGTTCTACGATTTACTGTAAAATGTTTCCCGCTGTTTGTAATAACTTTAACATTTTATATATTTTTTGAACAATATTGATGTTTTGCCCAATTTGCAAATTGCAGTGACATAGTACACGTTTATTCTCAGGGTGTTTATAAGCAATAATGGACACTACTCTCAATTATTTTCTCAAAATACATATTTATACCTAAAAACGTATATATTAAAACACATAAGACAGAATACATGTTCTAATATTACTATAATCAAATACCGGTACATCGGATTTACAGTGTGTTTTTGTTTTTAAGCTGTAAACAAGTTATTGTTATGTTTTGTTTCTGCAAGCTGCTGAAAATGTCTCCGCCCTTTAACACTAGAACATTATAAACATTTTAAACAACCTCAGTATTATTTACTTTTATTCAAGCATGTCGCATCAAACATCTTCGCAGATGAAAGACAATATTTAAATGAACAATTAAACATAAAAGGGTTTATTTTCTAACTTACCACTTATAAAGCATTCTTCAAAAAAACTAAATTAATTATTTCAAAAGAAACCAGTGTGTAAACAGGTGTAAACAGGCATATGTACTTACAAAACTGTAGAAAAACTAAACTAGTTCTTTTTTTTAAAGTAAGATAAAAAAAAAAAAAAACTAAATTCCCATTGCATAACGTGAATGTGCTATCAGAGAAAAGGGACTTCAAAGTAGCACAATCCATACAAATTTAATGCTTCTCAACTTTTCCTGTGCATTTACCACATACTATTCTTTCACATTGGGGATATCAGAAGTTTTATTTTTTTATTGCATTTAGCTACCTGGCATTGTTTGCTGTTACGTGTGTCACTAGGTGCAGCACTGAATTCAGGTTGAGCTGTATTTGCCTGCTGCTTTGCAGTTTTCTGTTTGAAATGTTTCTGTCGAAATGCTGTGGCTAGCTTCAAGATGAAGCTCTCCTACTGGTATTTTCCCTAGTGCATTCCTTGTATAAAACAAAGGAATTGATGGCTGCCAGGTCCAGTACATTGTAAAATACAACAATTGGCCAAGAACCATCTTTCACAGAGTACTGACGCGCCATCTGGTCTTTGTGTCATTCTAGAACTCCACAGTCTCTGTTTTTTTCTTGTCAGCAGTCCCAATGGCAACTGTATGTATGAAGGAAGCCGAGAATAATTACATTCTTTCTCGGCTTGCACTTGTAAACAGTTAGCATAGCACAGTGTTTCAGAATTGTACTAGAGTACAGCTGTGCTTTCAAGTTTTGCACAGATGGTTGAAGCTCTCTCCTTGCTTGGGTCACTGTTCCAAACAGGCTGTTTTTTTGCCAGTTGCAGTGAAGTAAAAAAAAAAAAATGTCAGTGGTATGTTCGCTCCACTTACATACAGGTTTGCAATAAACGCTTCTAATTCCTCCAACGACATTGCCCAGGAATCATCATTTTGTATCCTATGTGCCTCTGCTACAGTACAGTGTTGAATGCCCACAGCGTCAACACCAGGATTTATAATTTCCTGTTCGTGCTGGCAATGCAGCACAAAATTGGTACTGCTGCAGATGAATCAGTTGGCATGGCTGGCACGTCTGCAGCTGCTGCAGGAGACGACACAGGCTAAGCGACTGGCACTGGTAAGCTCAGTGGGGGTAGAGATAACAACTGGCTTGTATATAAAAAATAGAATATTTTAGGTAATATTCAAAATAAAAACATTTATTGTAAAAGGCATTTAAAATGACTGCTTTGGCTGTTCGAGGGGTGGGATTACAGCTTCCTTGTTTTCGTGATTCTGCCTTTCAAACACAGTCAGGGTATTTAATACATGTATTTAGGAAAACTCATAAACGGACAACCGCATAACTTTCAGACATGCAGAGTATTTTAAAATTTGAAGACCACAAACCGTCAAAATACACACCAGTTTTGTATTTTGATACCCACAGGGGCGGGTAATATTGCCACAGTCCCCTGCTGAGAATGATCACCTGTAAGTGATCTCAGATGACAAAATGTCTGTATTAGAGGCTATCATTCAATACCCTGGGAGTTTACAGTTTCATTTGGGTGCATTGTGATATCGCAGATCACTTTAGTGATAGATGGCCTTGGGAGTTATTATTATTATTATTATTATTATTATTATTATTATTATTATTATTATTATTAACAATAATAATAATAATTTGTTTACTTTATAAATATTGCTCTACTTAAGTTAGATGGATAACAAAAGATGTGGTTACTTACTGAGAAACTGTTAAAGATAACAGGAGGTGCTATGCTTTTGTTTCTTTTGCTTGTCACCAATCTGCCCTCAATACCTGCAACAGCTACTTCACCAATAATATTTAAGACCATATTTTGGTTTTCCCACTTCCTGGCTTTCTTCCTTCTTTTTGCATCTTTTGATTTAGTTCTGCATGCTAAATTGATCAATTTCTTTCTTCTGTTGCCGTTCTCTCTCCAACCCCAAAAGCATTTATTTGATCTGTTATCATTTGACACTTTTTCTTTTCTTCACTAGTTAGGGACCACAACACCTTGCCAAATAGAACCGATTTTGTTTTGACCAATAAGTTCTATAATTGTAATTATATAAATTTCTTCTTTCGAAAAATATATTTTCCTTGTCACACCAGCCATTGTAAGCTATTGCAATTGTGCTTTAAAGTCAAGAGTGACTGATTTTTCACAGCGCAAATCGCTAAAAGGGATTGCAGGCGATGGTCCTATGATGGTTTTAAGAAACGCTTGCAGCAATGACCTCGAAGACCTCGCAAACACTCTTGCAACCTTGCAATCGCAGACTTTTATGAAACGGGTCCCAGGTTTGTTATAATGAAGGGCATTATAGTGATGGTGAAAAACACTTTACTTTGTAATCTCCTTTGTATGGTATACTTTTTAATGAATCTCAAAAAACAATTGATCAGTGCAAGACACAGCACAAGAGTTGCACAAGCACATTAATAGGAAGCATCTCTACTTTTTGAGCTTCTAACTGCTGAGCCCTCTGAATAAGTATTTCCAAAAGCCCTGTGTTTGGTTTCAAAATACTTTTTCACATTATATTCCTCAACTACTGACTAGGGATGCATACCGGACCAGGTTCCAAGAGTTTTTAGACACTTTTAGACACTCATTATGATGTTACTGTTTTTTCTTTTTGTTTTTTTTTCTTTTCCCTATTTATTTGAGTTAATTTTTATCATTTTTGCTGACTCTCGGCCGGCCATTTGGTTGTCCCTTGCGGCCCACCAGTTGAACAGCCCTGCAGTATTTTGTTACATAAACGTGTGGTCGTAAACAATGTTTGATCTAATGTTATATTGAAAGTGAATGCAGAGACTCATGGTGATGTTCAGAGTGGAATCTTTTACTTTCAAACACTTTTTATTGGACAGTAGCAATTCAATAATATAAAATTCCAAGATTGTATTTTAGTGCTGATTACTGCTGCTAGTCCCTTTTCTGCCTAAGAAACTGCATCTTCTTACTTTAATTTCCATTTTCCATCTCTCCAGTGTCCAATCTGCAAACCATGGCCTTCCTGTATAGAAACATTACATACCATAAAACTTCAAATAATCGCCGGTCTCCAATACTTGCCGGGTCTCTAATATGTGCCGGGGCTGCGTGGAAATATGATGAACAGACGCAGAGTCTCTTTTAAACGCTAGGTTATGAATAATAATATAATGCATGTCATACTGAATGTTCCAGTCAATACATACATGGCTGTACAGAGAGCTTACCAATTTGTTTTTCAACTGCAATTAAGAGACCCTGAGACATAGGATAAATGATAAAAAAAAACAAAAAAAACCTTTAATTTATCTGAAAAGGTACACGTAATGCATACAGTTATTCATTTTAAAAACAGTTTAAGCTTTTTTGAACGTGCTAAAAGTAAGTAAAAAACTAATTTGTTTTCTGATATTAACAGAGTTACCTTGTTATGGAAGCCCATTTTCCTCACAAAAAAATCTGTCTAACCTATCTCAGAATTCTGACTAAGCAAAACAAGAGGAAGAGGTATATAAGAATTGGCTTGTAAACATTTAGAAAACAATACAAATGAAGCCATTTTGGATGCTGAAAATATGGAATTAAGAGACCAAATTAAGAAATATTTCAGCTCTGGTTTCAGCAACCGTGAAATACTGTAACTTTTGAAAGAATGCCGTGAAATTAACATTAGTAATCAGAGTTTGGAGAGAATGATGCAAATGATGAATTTATACAAAAGAAAAACAAAACAAATGAGCTTGAATTTGCTAATTATATCCAACAACAGCTTTCAACATCAGACAAACTGCAGGGGTACAGGTGGATGAATGGCATGATTGTAAGTAGAGAGACTGTCAGGCTTATTTTAAGACTCTTGGATGGAGAAGGGGTGGACTTGAGAGCGAGAAATCAGCTTCGCAGACGGGCCTACTTTAGCCGTGGACCCAATTTTGTCTGGCACATAGACGGGTACAACAAACTTAAGCCATATGGAATAGCCATAAATGGATGCACTGACGGATTTTTACATCAGATTATATGGCTACATGCATACATAACCAACAGTGATCCACGGTGGTTGTGTATGCATGCAGGTATTACATGAATGCCGTTTCTGAACGTCAAGGATGTCCCCACAAAATCGGCATGGTACGGAAAATTTTCATGTTGCTGACATATAGCACTTTCTGTGGCTGCATGGTGGCGACCCACAAGGAGCTGATCAAAGTGTTATAGCTGGACCTAGTACAGGTAACCAAAGGATTGAACAGTGGTGGCTCACACTCAGAAAAGAGTGCATACAGTTTTGTCTTGACTTTTTTGATCGCCTAAAAGGAGATGGCAATGTTGTAGACAGCTACCTGGATAAGTCTCGTATTCAGTTTTGTTTCCTCAATTCAATTCAGGTGAGTCAACAGTGTTTAAAAATTAATTTGGATGATTTAAAGAAACCCTTTTTGTATTGCATGCATACAGCACATAGACACAACTCCAATGTTTTCTAAGCCCTATATTGTTGGTTTACAATACATATAAGATAGCTAACAAGATATATGGATAAGAAGACAAATTATATTGTTCTGTACTACATAAATGATCCAATGTGTGCATAATACTTTGCTTTAGCAAGTAATACAGCTACAGAATCCATTGAAATGCAATTTTATGTAGAAGTGATTGGTGCCGAATCCTAGGAGACTATTGAGTGAGAAAATGTATGCAGTAGATTTACCTTGGATCCAGTTTAAAATAAAATAAATACTAATACATGTGTGGTTTTCTTTGTATATAATTTATATTTTTCTATTGTTGTTGTTATTGCCATTCTCATTATCATCAACAATAATTACATTTAACAATTTTTATGGTAGTAAATCCTACACATGCAACAATTAACAGCTTGTCTTGTGCTGAACTCATATGGTTGGTTCCACAGATGTTGATTATCCCCACTCTTAGACTACTGTACTTAATTCTATTCGAGGTAAAGTAACCCAAGATTTGTGCTAACCAGGGTATGTGAAACCAGCCATATGAGTTCAGAACAACGTGTTAATTGTTGCATGTGCAGGATTTCCAACCACAGAATTGGTTAAATGAATGCAAGTATTGTTAATGATGAGAATGACAATTAATAATAATAGAAAAAAACAACAACAAAGAAAACCACACGTTTTAATTTGTTTTATTTAAAACTGGATCTAAAATAAATCCATATGCATATATATCACTGCGCTCTTGTATATTACAGACTGAACTGAATGAAGTTTGTTCAACTTGGAGCAAACATTGCATCCATCCAGCACACACTAGATCCCCAAATGGTCGCCCTGCCATCATATATGTATCACCCAATTTATATGGGACTAGAGATTACCTGCATCCTGTAGATGCTGTGTTTCAGGAGGTGTGCAGAGAAGAATGTTTATTTAAGGAGTATGTTGCAGAAGGTCATCCTTCAAATTTCTTAATAAATCTTCAGAAACTATCAATTTCTCTTTTCTTTGTTTATAATATATTAGTAAATCTGTTTAAAAAAACAAAACATTAAGGTAATTGAGAGTGTGGGTTACCGTGGATGTTGTCCGCTTGGTTGGTTGCAGGTACTCTGCGCACCAAGCAGTAACAATATCCATGGTAATCAACACCCTCACGTACCTTCATTTAGTATTGTAGAACTGTATTCACTATGGCTCGTTTTGTTGCAATTCAAAAATAGTTGACCTGCTATATAACATTGAACAGTGTGATAATACTATAGATTGAACAGAATCTTGAAAACTTTGAACAAACTTTATTATAAATTGGTTGCATATCAATAGATTTACAGAATATTTGACAGATATTTAACACTCGATGTTAGGTCTTTTTCAGAAAATGTGTACAGCAACAAAATAAAATTCATCAGCATAACATATGCCTATGTTTGCTGTTTAAAAGGGGTTTTTGTGTGTGTGTGTGTGTGTGTGTGTGTGTGTGTTACATGTTCCCATATGTTGTTTAAGTAAGGTATTGTAACAAAGTGCCCGCCCCTGTGTATATTATCTGTTATGTGTTGCGTGTGGTGTGTTTAAATGTTGGTGTATAGACATTGGTACACGGGATATAAACGGGTCTGTGTAACACGAGTGTTAAAAATGTATATGTGTATTTAGGCACGAGGATTGCACAGCACTTCACGTGCAAGTAAAATGTAGTAATATGTGAGCACGGGGAATTGCACTTTATTAATTCACGTGCTGGGATTCAAGTGAATAATTAATTGGTAATTGAATCCCAGCACAATAGTATATATAGATGCACGTTGTCACATACTGCGGTTGGGTGTTCGGTGAGCGGAGAACGGGATTGGAGACGGAGGAAATAAGCAGTAGTAATAATAAGAGGAGAAAGTATCCGCTCACCGTGTTTGTCCGTGTCTGTCCGTGCACCGTTTTGTTAAGTTTAGTCTGTTTTTGTTTGTCTATTTATTTTGGCGTAGAGTGCCGTGTCCTGTGTTTTTCGTGTTTGTTAAACCTTTTATTTTGTATTAAACCGGCGCCAACAGGCGTCTTCATCATTTCATTTCATCCGTCCTGTGTTTTGTGTATTGCCTTACCTTTCCTGGTTCTGACGCCGCCCACTTCGGCCGTCTCTGTGACAGGTATGTATTGTTTTTTTTTATTTAATTTTTTATATTTAGTCATCTCCAATTTTTTTTTACCTCAGTTTTCTCCCCAATTGTGTTGTTGAATCCCAGCTTACCAAGGCAACCCCTGGTGACTTGGGGAATGGTGGCAGACACATGTGTCCTCTGAAATGTGTCCCACTAAGCCTTTTTTCTCACTGTAGATTGGAATCAAAGCCACCAGGTCTATAGTGCCAAGGGACAACACAGCTCTGATGGCTCCTCAGCAGATCTGCAGGTGCCCTATCATGCACAGGGGTTGCTGTTGTGTGGTGAACTGTGAATTTACCTGCTGACCTAGCCCTCCTTCACCTGGGTGGAGCTTGGCCAATTGTGTGCTGCCCCCTGAGAACTCCTGGTCATGGTTGGCAGTGACATAGCCTGGATTTGAACCTGTGATCTCCAGGCTATAGGGTGCATCCTGCACTTTACTGGATGCACCACTCGGGAGCCCCCCAGTAATGTATTGTTTTTATTAATTCTTTTGAATTCTTACATTCTGACCACTACTTGGTTTCGCTTCAAATGTACCCTTCAGAAGAACCTCAGAACTACATTTCCCATCACTTCCACCATACATACTTGAGCAACGGGATGATAAGAAACGTTCTTCTAAGGGTACATTTATAGCAAAACCGAGTACAGTGGATTGAAATTTAGTGTAAAAAAGTGGTCAGAATGTCTAAAAAAATAAATGAATAAATAAACATACATACCTTACTTAAACAGTTGTGGCAGCACATGGGAACATGTAACACACAAAAAAATAAATACCTGAGCTCCCCTTTAATACCTATTATTAAAAACTATGAAAAGCGATGAAAGGTGTTCTGGCAGAGGCGAAGCTAGTAAACTCATCCTCTGCCAGGAATGATTAAAAACCTTGTGCAGAAGGTGGCCATCTCCTGAATTAAGTGATTAATTTGTTTCTAAATCAGGAAATGGTCATCTGCATATAAACATGAAGCTATCTGCACTCTGTTTGGGTATTAAGAAATGGAGAACAAGAGAGAGAAAAATAAAATAAAATAAGCATTTATTTTTGTTTAAATAGTTTATTTATTTTATTTATTTCTGTATTTAAATAAATGGCGCAGCAGCACATTCTAAACTGCAGTAGTTGGTTTGTTTTCCTTCCTGCTTCTGGACTGACATCACCACTCAGTGTCATCCTGTCACAGCTAGGTAAGAATTTGGCTTGACATCAAGTTTTTAAGGATATTCCAAAGTCAAGTTAATTACTACTTTCTAGTACTTTTCATTGGAAAAAATATAACATTTTTATCCCCTTGGGTCACATTTTAAAATAAATCCTTATAAAGACTATACTCAGTTATTTTGATTTCTGAACCCTTTTCCAACAACTGTCTTACACCAAGTCCATAACACAAACATTACTGTCCAAAATTCTATTCATTTCTGACCGAAAGTCAGGATAGTTGTCATAGCATACTGATAACTCAAGGAAGCAACCACAAGTATGGGAAACTGGTCTTCTTTGTAAAACTGAGTAAATTCTACTGTGATGCTTTTACCAAGAAAAAAAATCAGATCCTCTGCAAAATCTAAGAAACCGACTCTGGTGTTCCAAATCTGACTCCCTCATGTATCTCAACAAGTAAATCTGGATTTCTTGTTCAGCTGGTTTTGTAAGAGTTGTTGTTGGGGAATTGTAGAGATTTCACAAGTTTTCTTGAAAGTTGCATTTCATCATTCTTTTTATGCAAATCTTTAAAATCGGAAGCCACCAGGGCAAGAATTTCAGACCACTGGTCAATCACCAAAGCTGGCTCTTGAAGCAATTCTTTGTGGGCTATTTCATGTAAAATCTTTGCAAAATTACATGCTGTTGGTAGCTTTCTACTGTTGTGACTATCCAAGGCTTCCAACAGTTCTTCTTTGTCAACCAAATCGAAACTACAGGCCTGACCACTTTCAGATTCGCTATGCAAGAAATAAGTATCTTAATCTATACCTTCATAGATGGCAATGATGTTACTGGACCTGTTAGGGTCCTGGTCACCTCCATAAGCACCAATGTTAGTAGATTCTTCAGCACTAATGGAAGTTGTTGCAGATGACTTTGTTTGTAGTTGTCCTGCTTCAAGACAAGACTCTCCGGTGATGGTTGATCGTTCATCTATTTCAGCACACGTCAAAGTGTTATGACAGTCGGGAGAGCATCAATAAGAGGGGTGAACTCTAGAATTTTAGTTTCACTTCTGACTGATGTATTAAGTGACACAGAATTTACTCCGTCACAGACTTCTTGCATAGAGGTTGTGTCGGATGATTGAAGTCCATCTTTACATTGATGCGTTTTTTTTTTTGCTCTTTTTGCTGTTAAATAAAATTGCAGACTTGACAGCTTGGCTTGAGTGTAAAGTGCTCCAACAGTGGTGATATCATCAAGCGTTACATTTTCATAATTCGTCATGTTGAATTCAAAATTGTCCAGATTTCCAACAGAATTTTTTCCATTTGGGAAAATCAACCGTATTCCCTCTTTAAGCAGGTCATCCTTTTTGCATTCTTTTGGCATCTCCAATTTTCGTGTTCCACCACCTCGCTTTGTGCGAACCTGTACCAAAGAACTCTGGGATTCCTCATACAGCATCCACCCAATTTCAATGTTTTTACATTCCGTTATTGACTTTCTCTTGCTGCTGAGTTCACAGTGAGCATCTTCTGTATTATCATTTCTTAGTTTCTTATTCTTTCCTAATTTCAGTTTTAAGTGTTCAAAGAGCTTTGACTGCTGGCTGTTTCCAGTACGGTCTTTCCTTTTGCAGTATGACAAAACTGCCAGACAATATCCATATAAGGGTAAGTATTTTGATAACTGTTCATCTGACATCAGCAGCACTACAGCGGGGTCAATCTATGATTAAAAATAAATAAATAAATAAAAAAGAAAGTTACAATAGGGTCATTCTGTGTCAATTCAACCAGAGATGCCCACCTCAAGATTTTGACTTTGCTTATATTTTTGTGTAGTGGAAGATACAGGTATTTTTGAAACCAGGCCAAATATTTAAGCTCAATTATGAAGATTTGTTGAGATACACCCCCTTTTGTGGTGGGGGAGTAAGTCATACTTGAAATGCGTCACATTTTGGAGTGAATTTGAGGATCTAAAAATTATATTTAGAATGTCAGTAGCCCTATGCATGCTTCTGTATGGATAGCAGGTAGTGTAGAATTCATACAACATAAGTGCCACTGCTTTAGTATTTGGAATGCTAAATTGAAATGTTACTTGCATGATTCATGAATTGGACAATTTGTCAATTTTAATGCCCCCAGCAACCAGGGTTGGAGATTTTTTTATTATTATTATTTTTTAAAATCTGAAAAATCAGATTTATTTATTTCTTTCAAATTATGGAAAAATATTAGGGTAGGGGTGGATAATGTTCTTAGGGTGTTGCAAATAATATTTTGAATAGTTATATATCATCACAAATAATTAAATTTTCTAAATTAACATCATATATATATATATATATATATATATATATATATATATATATATATATATATATATAATGCAAATTATTTATCACTGTGGCATCCTCTAAATGTGAACTATAATATGTTTTGCCTTGAAGTTGATTTAAATCACCAACCCTGATTTTATTCCCATTTTATTATTGTAGTGCTGTTTTATTGCTTGTTGTATTTTTAATTTGTGAAGCACTTTGCAATCTCTGAAAGGTACTTATTACTACTACTTAGTACTTGGGTATTATTACTTATTTTTCTGAGAAACATTATTGTGTAATGCAGTTATTACCTTCAATGTTTTACCTGCAGGGATTTTTTTAACTAGGCCAATATCTAAATTATAATGCAATACACTTCCCTGACTTAATCCATTTTCCAAATTATCATTAAAGTAATTCTGTTTTACATTTAACTGACAAATTAGGTTGCTTTATTATACAGTAATACTTATTTATTTTCTTAGCAGAAGCCGGAAGCTACTTTAACTTGAAAAAGTATTGTATCACAATGCACAGTTAAATTTGTGTGTGTGTGTGTATATATATAACTTTTCGTTCCTTCAAAAAACTGATAATGTCATCCATCCTTCACAAAAGAATATATATAGTAAGAATCCAACAATGTTACATAAACATCATACATATTTCAGGTAGGCTGTTCAGTCTCTGCCTTGCACCATCCTTTTAGACAGCCTAACTTTGCAAACACTCAAGGGCCCCATGGCAAACCATTTAAACATTTAACCTTCAATTGTTGAGAGATTAGAAATTATATATACAATATCAAATCAAAGATTTGATATAAAAACAAAAAGGTAATTTTGATATCAACAATTGTAATTTTGATATCAAATTATATTATTGAAAAAGTACTTTTATAACAAAACAATGGCTGATAACATGGATGATTAAATATTACACTTATTCCCAATCGTACCTTATTAACAGGTAATGTGACAATAATTTGCACAATCTATACTGTAGTAAAGACTATTCTTGTCCATGAAATGGGGTTTAACTGGCTTCTTAATAATTAGTTATTTATAAATACCTTGGTAATAATGCAGCAAAACATACTGGGCAATTTATATATAACACTTTAGGTATGTTCTGTAAATGTACTATGACTGACGATAATATGAGTAATTCTGAGAGATAAACCACAATGATGGTTTGTATAAATTTAAATGGTAATTATAACTGTAGTAATGATAATACAGTTAATAATAATAATAATAATAATAATAATAATGTTAAGTCAAAGGCAAATAAAGATAACTATAAAAATAAAACCACACATAATTAAAGAAATAAGATCAATTGTGCTCCACGCGTGGAAGTCTAGCTTACCATCTGACAAGCGTTTGCCTTTGTTGTTTTATTTATAGAGTAGGCCTAATTTTAAGATGCTGTATTGTAAAACACGACAGCAATGATGTTCCCCAAACAATACTATTACTATCACAACTTGTTTTTGGAATATTTAAGCACTTTTGTAATACTTTAAAGTGTATTTCAGCATGAAACATTGCTTACCTGGTCTTAGCGAGAAGCGACTGAGAAGCACACAAGCGATAACGTATAATTATATAGCCAAGGCGACTTTACTTTATTCATGCGACACTTCTACAAATTATGGTCTTCCTCATGGTAGCCATCTTTCTCTTATGGACACTGTACACAGTGCTTTCTAACAATTGTAATTCCACGAATCATAGCAACTACCTAT
The DNA here is from genome assembly GCF_017654505.1 of Polyodon spathula. NCBI lineage: Eukaryota > Metazoa > Chordata > Actinopteri > Acipenseriformes > Polyodontidae > Polyodon > Polyodon spathula. Next base: position 60,233,059 of record NC_054535.1, on the reverse strand, counting down.
TATAATCTCATTTCAATATAGTGCAACCTGTATCTTGAAAATCAAAACAATATATTATGATTTTTAATAAAAAAAAATATATACTGCTGAAATGTTACATCACATTACTGTTCTTTTTTGTCATAAATTCCCCATTTACTAAATATTAGCTAACACGACACACTACTGCATTTTTTTCTCAAATTAAATCCAATTGTTATGTGTTAATGTGACAGATTACAGTTTACCACACATAAACTTGTGTGATGGAAGACTTGGTAATAAAGAAAATGTAAACATTTAACTGGAAAATGTCTTGAACCAGTCGGCAGAAAATACAGTAAATATTAAATAAAATGTGTCACTTATCCTCACTCAGGCTGCTATCCGCTCCTAACAGAAATCAATCCAGTCTTTTTCTCCAAGTTTGACATGTGGAAACTGACGAACACTGGCCACAGTTTATAATAACTTTACTTATGCATACAGGAGCGTGCAGTCTCTTCACATCAAGAGGCATTGCTAAACAAAGTACATAACACAAAATTAGACCTTATTCTGTCTTGGATTTCAGACTTACTAATTCAGAATTCTGAGATAGTATTCTGAGATTTTTTTTTCATTTTGTGGCGGGAATGGGCTTCCATACCTTGTTGTTGTTGTTTTTTTTGTATTAATAGTATTTTGTGCATTTGAGTCAATAAATATTTGTATTTTGCTTGATAAATAAGCGTTCTTATTTATCAATATACACGGTAGAAAAAGCAAGTTAGTTTTAGTTTTGTGATAAAACTGGTACTTGTATTGATTTTATTGTTAATCTTTAAACAGTTTGAAGGGCATCACTTAAAAAGAAAAGAAACCGTTAATTGCATGATGAAATTTCCAGCCTATTCCATTTATGGTACCAATCAATGAACATGAGAAAGCTTCTTTGTAAACTTATGGTACGCATTGATGGAAATGTCTAATGTGATTTTTGACGTATCTGCTGATGGCTTGCACTGCCGAGTTCTGTCAATTTTCTTTTCTTTTTATTATTTCAAGACGATAAACCTGGCTTGTTTTGTGCTGTTGTCACATTCATACCTTCTGTAGATACTACCTGTCAGCACAGCAATTGCCCAAATGTTCACAAAGTAACAGGTAATGGGAAAATGTAGCTTCAATTTGCACAGATTCTGCTTCATCATACATCCCAGGGACATTAAACATAATCAGAAACCAGAACTGCTATGCATCATATTCCACATATGAAGTGTGTATACTGAGATTTTGTTTCCCAAATTTTTACAGATGTTTCAATTAAAAACACATTTTTACTGATTTTATCCCTATTTTAATATATATAAAATAAACTCCTAAAATAAAATTCCTGTGAAAAATTAAGATAAAATCCAAAAATGCAGAACACTAGAAATACAGCACTCAGTATCAATGTAAATAATGCTTTTACAGAAATGAAAGCTGTACCTGGAGAACTGAAATTATTGCATTTAATTATTGCTAAAAACAGCATAAAATGTATACTTAAGAAATAAAAAAAAATGTTCTTAAACCTCATGAATTTTCCAAAAATGAAAAAAACTATTTTGTATTATTCACGAACATTTCTTAGAGGTTTTCTGTGTTGAACTGAAAGTGAATATAGACTTATTTCAATAGAAACATGTTTCCACATACTTTTGTCATATTTTACAGCCCCTCCTATTGTTGTGATGGGCTATTTTGATGCACAAAGTGTTCAAACCATGACTAGCTTCAGTACACTGCATTGTAAACATGGCACAGTGATGTGCTATGACAGCATTGCTTTCCACAATTGTCGCCTATCTTGAAGCAAAGTTATTAGCACACAGATATACAAATATCATGGATGAAGAGAATAGCTCCAACACAATACAATAGTACATGTATGAGTCGTTATTGTTAGACTACAGTAGTCTTTGGCCAGCAAGGATAGTTACCAGTTAATTTTAGTTACAGTTAGTGGATAAACCCACTGGCAATTCTCTGTGATTAGTTGCAAATATGAACATTGACTGTTCTCCAGATTTGCAAGGCGCTGTATAGCCGCCTTTAATGCTACTGGTCCTTCAGTTTTCCCTTTAGTCACATCAAGTGCCATTGTACTGTAATAAGTTAGATATGGTAGTAACACATCAGCCTGCATAAAAAAACAATATTCTGTTACTGGCGTGAAGATGCTCAGGAAAAACGGTATGAAATGACAGTCTCATGCAAGGTTCTGGGGAAACCAATTTCCATCAATACCTTTCAGCTGCTAACAACATGTGAGAATCACGCATGCCACAGATTTTTGCCAATTCAGATATAAGAGGATCTATTGTATAGCCTAGTCATAGGCATAGTTTACATGCTCCCTTCACTTTTTCAACAACAGGAAAATGTCCCTGTACCATTGCAGCAGTACTAAAAATTGTACTACTCAATAATGTATTTGTATAATACTTGTCAGTATATAGTTTCCACCAGGATCCAGCGGAAATGGCAATCAGCTGTGGTAGCGTTGGTGCACAGTGGTTTATGGGCAATTTCAAGTGGAGAGGGTAAGGCATAGTCTGGTAGTTTTTTTTTTTTCATTGTGAAATTTCTTAATTGTGATACCATTTCCAATGTCTATGGTCTCAATGCTATAAAAATATTTTCTGGGATCTTACTGTTATAGAGTGGAAGTGAGATATTCACACCTGTACTCAAAACAGAGCCTAATTAAGCCAATGAAGACCTATACATTTCAAAAAGAAAGTTATCAGCATTGTATCTAAAATTGATTTTTACATAAGGAAGCATTTAATTTTATTCATGGAGAAGTATCACATTTCAGTAACCTACAATATCATGGTGGTCACAGATAGAAGGGAGTGAGTGAAAGCTGGACCAAGGTAAAACTACCCGAAAGGGCCACTAAAACAATACACATTTGAAGCTATATCACACAATTACTCACTCTATAATATACATATTCAAATCATTATGTAATTTTTTGTAAATTTTTATTGTGTGGTATAGTTTGTAAGATGTTTCTCTTTGAATTATTGCCCCGTTCTGGCAGGTTTGTCTTGTTTGCATAATTTTTATTGATTAAATATATATGAAAATATTAACTCTGTTTTATATATAGACTATAGTGACAATCTTTTTAATGTTGCCTTCACTTATCTGTACACTACACTTTTGGAAACTGTATGTACATTTTGCTCAATGTTCAATAATGTCAGTTCTACAGTGCAACAGAAAAAAACATCCCTGAATTCCTCAATTAATTGGCCCAGCTCCTGTTTCTGACAGGGAAGTAAGAAGGAGTTTTGCCCAATGTTTTTATTCCTGGTTCACAAATCGCCTCAGCATCTGCTTCAGGGTCTAATTAAACCTTTTCACCAGGCCACCTGTCTGCGGATGTTACACCGGGGTCATGATGGGACGGATTTTCAAAATGTTGTACACTTCTTTGAGGGTATCGGACATGAAGTTGGTTCCCTGATCCATCAGAATTTCTTTGGGCACACCTACTCTGGCAATAATCTTAACTAGTTCTTTAGCCATGGCGACGGCATTAATGGAGAACAATGGCACTGCCTCTGGATATCGAGTAACATAATCCACCATTACTAGAATGTGTGTATATCTAGAGTCGGTGGGAGGATGCACTGGGCCCAATATGTCCATTGCTATGTGGTCGACGGGAGTACAAACTAGGGGCAGTTGGGCCATGTAAACTTATGGAAACTATGATAAGATCCAAAATGGAAAATTACCTATATGAACGCAGTAGATTCAAGGAAATGCATGTACATGGATTAGGGAGTGGTTTACACGTAGAAAACAGAAAGTACTGATTAGAGGAGAAACCTCAAAATGGAGTGAGGTAACCAGTGGAGTATCACAGGGATAAAAGGTTTTTACAATGTTTACTCAAGCGACTTTTTCAACCTGAAAAAAGACAATGGGTCACAAATTGAGATTAGACAAAGGGGCATTCAGAACAGAAAATAGGAGGCACTTTTTTACACAGAGAATCGTGAGGGTCTGGAACCAATTCCCCAGTAATGTTGTTGAAGCTGACACCCTGGGATCCTTCAAGATGCTGCATGATGAGATTCTAGGCCGAATGGCCACCTCTCATTTGTAAACTTTCTTGTATTCTTCTTACATTCTTACTCTCTGGCAATCGGAATACTCCACTACATAATTCCTCACATCCACATAGAGTCCAGGTGACCAGAAAAGGGAATATCATGTGCCAACTGCATGACCTCCCGGCAGAAAGACCCCAGAACCAATAATTTGGCTACAGGCTGTCCTGTGCCCAGGGCTTGGCATATCCTATACAGTAAATGTCGCGGCACGATGAAGTGTGCACCAGATGTGGGGTTGTTACTTGCTCCAACTCTAGGTGCACACCCCTGTCCCAGAATTGTGGTAGGACAAGCGGGGCCTCAGTAACCCGCTCCAGCTGGTCACATGGGACACCCACCCCCTTATGTGTTCGTTTAACAGGCAAAGCAGATTCTTCCACCACTCCCCAGCCTTGTCTCATTAATGCCCCCTCAAGCTTCTCAGCCCTCTGCTCTCTTGCTCTCTTTTAGTTTTACAGGGCAAGAACCTGGAAGTAAATATGTCAGCCTACAACGGGAAGATCCAGCCAATTGGGTCCCCCATTTCGACCACCTCTTCTACAGTGGGTGGCCAAGCTGCATTGACCCTAACTTCCATATAGTATGGCCAATCTCAACCCAAAATTACTGGGTACGGCAACTTTTTGACGACGGCCACGACTACGTGACTTTCCACAGTCATTCTAACTTTATAATTTTAGTGGTGCCTTAGTTTCTCCATGAATGCACAAGATGGTCACAGACCCCTGTGGCCACCAGGACGTAGCCTCCAAGAGACCAGACCAAATTATAGTGTCACTGTATCCTGAGTCCACTAAAGCCTGGGTACTCGTATTATCAACAACTGCATTAACAATCCAAAGCCCCTCCCGACCCCTTCCCCTGTACTCACCACCCTCTGTGGCTGGACATCGCAAGGCCACGTCACATTCCATCACGGCAGGACAGAATCTCAATGTGTCACCGGAACAGCTGCTTGTCCCTTGATCCTCCACTAGGGGGGGTTCAGGGATTCTCTCTGGCCCAGCTGGGAGCTAACCTCAGTCTCCACTTTGGAGGCAAGGTGCTCAAAGGGACGGGGAAAACTGAAGGCCTTGCTGCGGTCTTTGGAAGCGCTGGCGAAGGTCAATTCTTCCCTGGGACCACTGGGGCGGGACTGGGGTACACCCAAAGCAATGCACCCTCAAAGGCCTATGCCAGCACGACAGCCTCTGGTCGATTGTAGTTCTGGCAATGTGTTTCCAGGGTGATATTGAGGTGCCGGAGGATAGCTATCTTCACATGGGGGTAATCCTCCACTACCACATTGTCATGTGGGCTGAATGCTCAGCGTCCCTCTGAGCGTCCCGTTCTTCTGATGTCACTCTACACCATTGCGGTGTCTCTCCTGATCCTCCAGGGTGGCTTGCAGGGTGTGCCAGTCCATGCTCATCCCACTCCTAACACCACCATGTGGGAGGGTAATGGGCAGAGCTTAGGGAAGGACCAGAAACGACAGTGACTATACACCAACATTAACACACAACATACAATGCAAAATAGACGCAGGGGTGGGCACTTTGCCACAATCCACCATGGATGTTGAATGATAATTTAGTGCCCCTGATCTCTGTTCAGATCCTAATTTATTTACAAGTAGTGCATCGTGGTCTGTTGCATGGAAGTGTGCCTTTTAAAAGTTCCCCAAAAGGACGAATCTCACTGTGGACTACATATTTTTTTTAAATTCTTGTCTCTTCTATATAGTTGGGGGAGTCTTGAAAGTAGGTGCTGTAGAAAGGTCTTGCTGTAAAATTAAGTTCTATTGCACAATTTTCTGTATTTCTCTGTTGGTAGAATGATAAGTGAGGACCGGAGGAATTGTGTCATCTGCATGTTGTTTACTGTTATTATATAAAGCATCCTTTCTGTTTTTATTAGAAATGCAGGATTTTGCTTCAGTGATGTTCTTGTCTGAAAAAACACAATTTCTGAAAAACTTGATCATAGCTGCAAACATATCTATTTGTCTTTGAATTTTAATGATCAAGAAAGACAATAAGTACGGTTTTGCTGTTAGCAGAACAAAATTGAAATATGTTGATCTTAACCTTGCTCCCTCCACACACCTCATTACAATTAGCAGTCTCACTTAACTGCACTGAATTCATTGAGGTGCAATGAGGGGAAGCTCACTAGCTCTAGCATTACATCCACAAGCTCTGCCTAATGCTACACTGTGAAGCTATGCACTCTGAGGTAAAGGGTTCATAGAACCCTTTTAGATGTAACTGTAATTGATATATTATATGGCAAATTACTAAAGTCTAAAAAGTGCACTAAGTTCTTGAAAATTAGATGGAATCACCACATAATATGGATTCCAAGTGATACCTGACTAAGCCATTTTAAGCCATCTATTATGTTCATTATTTAGATATGTCTGTTATGTTTTGGGTTATATTGATCCCATGCAATTTTAAACCTCTTCTGTGCTTCAGGACGTACCTGGTACGTCCTCAGAGTGGCTCCTGATTAAAGACATCATGATTAAAAACATTCAGTCATTGGTATTAATTTCACTATATTTCACTGACAAAATATCTTTGATGTGACGCGATTGTTAAATGTAATTTACACCTTATTAGAAGGCAAGTGGTGGCGCGCTTTGGCTTTTATTATGAAACGTTGTGAATTAATTTAAAACAATCTGTGTGTAACTTTCATTTTCTTTTCAATGTGTATTGATAATAAAATTAGTAGTTGTACCAACCTGTGTTTCATGATATTAGCTTTGAACTAACATCTGATGTTGATGTGATGGTAGACCAAACTACTGTCTGCTTCTGACTAGCACCATTGTAATGTTTCAAATATCTGCTTCTGACTAGCGCCACTGTAATGTATCAAGTGTGTGGGAGGTACTGTAGTTGGAACCTTATTTTCTTTTTCTGTCCAATGCCATGAATTCAGCACTCATTGGGTAAAAATGAACATTAGGAACCACATGTTTTTTGTATATAGTTCCTGTATGTAGCTGATTAAAAACGTGGTTAAAAAAAAAAAAAAAAAAAAAAAAAAAGTCAGTTGCCGTTTTTTCACCTGGGGTCACTCTGATTAATTATTACAAAACATTCAGTCTTTGGCTTTAATTTCGTTATATTTCACTGACAAAATATCTTTGTTATGCAGTTGTTATATTTTATACAGCCTATCTCATTGCAAGCGGTGTCTCTCGCTGGCTTCTACAATGAAATACTGTTTTAAATTAATTCACAATCTAAGTGTAACTTTCATTTTCTTTTCAGTGTGTAGATATAATAAAATTAGTAGTTGCTGTACCAACCTGTGTTTCATGATGTTAGCTTTGAAGTAACATCTGATGTTGATGTGATGGTAGACGAAAATACTATCTGCTTCTGACTAGCACCATTCTGACAACCTTTTCTTCTTATCCTTTTCATAGAACTATTTGATTGGACTTCTTGGTTTTAATTTATTTTATTTTTTTAGAAAAAAGATATACTGTATTGCCATTCTGAAAACGACTTATATATATATATATATATATATATATATATATATATATATATATATATATATATATATATATATATAGGTTAGATATTTTTCCACCAATTATTCCAACATCACAAAAACTATTGGTTGGAGTTATTGGATTGGTTTTATTTTTCCTTTGCTCCATTGAAACATATTTAAATAGTTGTGAATTAGTGAAGGTTTTTGGTCTGTAAAATGGCAAGGCGGCAGCTTACTGTAGAGGCTGTTGCTGACCCCCCAATGGAGTCTGACACAGAGGAGGATTTTGTGCCTGATGACTCTGGTAGTGAATATGTGCCAAGTGATTCTTCCTCCAGTAAGGAATACAGCAGTGATAAGGAAGAGGAGCAGATGGACATTGAACCTGAGCCCCTACCAGAACAGGACACAGTAGCTGGGCCTGGACCAAGGGCTGGTAGGTTTCAGCCACTCTATCACTGGACCACACTTGACAATATCAAGCCTCAAAATCCACCGTTTTATGGCACACCAGGTACCAGGGTAAACACAACTACATTTATTCCAATTAACTTTTTCCAGTTGTTCATAACTAATGACCTTTTTGAGTATTTGGTTACCTAAACCAATTTGTATGCGCAACAATTCAAGACACAACATGGGGACAACCTGGGCCTTTTACACATCCCAAACATTAGCTTGTGGCACCATAATACCAAACAGAAAGGGATTTCCTTGACAATTGGTAGCCAAGAAAAAGAAGCGTGGTGAAACCTCTGCACCATCTCTGAACCCAGGTTCAGTGTTACCTCCAAAGTCCTGCACTTGCAAAATGACAGCCCTTATATACCAGGAGACTCCATCCCATGATCAGCGCAACTCATCACACCTGCCAGTTGTCTAATGCAGCACAGCTGATCACAGTAATCTTGTTCCCTAATATGGTCATTCTGCCCTGCACTAAGATGGCCGACTTCCTTTTCCGCCCCTCTCCAAGCCAGCCCGTCTCAGTGCAGGCATGCAAGTAGCTCTGCTTAGTGTCCTCTTGGATCGGGAGGGAGATTTACAGATCAGATCCTCTCACTCTCTGTCACATGATGTCATCAAAAAGAGGCTGATTTTCATTTTTGAATGACTGTATACCCATTTATAAAGTGCTTTGCGACAGTTGTCGGTATTCTCAGATCATTTTATGAATAGCAATATGGATGACTTTCGTTAGTTTTAAATGAAATTCTTTTTATTATGGAAGTCGGCAAGTACTTTTATGAATAGGGTCCGTACTGTCTAAAGAGATAGTATTCTCTGAAGGTGACTCTAAAGGTCAATGGAAACCAGTGGTGGGTCAAATAGGCCTGAAGCATAATAGGAGGGTTAAGCCAAACTGTAGATGTCTTAAAATCAAGATGGAAAAAAGGTGACACAACAGCAATATATTTAATAGCAAATATATATTAAACGATTACTTTTTACAAGTTTTTACAAAGAAAGATATGGACAACATGTCCCATATGTCAACTTGTTCCTATCAGTTAAATAACTTTAGCATGACAGAGGCAGAAGTGTTAAAGGGACTAGGAGCTCTTAAAATAAACCAATTCCATGGGCCAAATGAAACCCTCCCAATAGTCCTCAAAGAAATTAAATAAGTTATTTACAAACCACTAACCAAGATCATGCAACAGTCTTTTGAGACTGGAAAACTGCAAATGTAATACCGATCCACAAAAAGGGAGACAAAACCGAACCAGGTAATTACAGACCAATAAGCCTGACTTCTATTATATGTAAACTTATGCAAACTATAATAAGATCCAAAATGGAAAATTACATATATGGTAACAGTATCTTGGGAGACAGTCAGCATGGTTTTAGGAAAGGGAGATCGTGTCTAACTAATCTGCTTGATTTTTTTGAGGACAATTGACAATGGACAACAGCAAAGCAATTGCAACATTGACAATGGATAACTTCAAAGCATATGACATGGTTTATTTAGATTTCCAGAAAGCTTTTGACGACGTCCAGCATAAAAGATTAATTCTCAAACTGAACCGGGTAGGGATTCAAGGAAATGCGTGCACATGGATTAGGGAGTGGTTAACATGTAGAAAACAGAAAGTACCGATTAGAGGAGAAACCCCAAAATGGAGCGAGGTAACCAGTGAAGTACCGCAGGGATCCGTATTAGGTCATCTGCTATTCCTAATCTACATTAATGACATAGATTCTGGTATAGTAAACAAACTTATTAAATTTGCAGACAACACAAAAATGGAAAGAGTGGCAAACACCGTTGTAGCAGCAAATGTCATTCAAAATAATCTACAGCATTCAGAACTGGGCAGACACATGGAAAATGACATTTAGTATAGAAAAGTGTAAGGTACTGCATGCAGGCAATACAAATTTACATTATAATTAACATATCAGATATACTGAAATTGAAGAAGGAACCTATGAAAAAGATTGTTAGTTTACCTACCGTAAACCTGGTTCCCTGAAAGAGAAGATGGCCACCAAACATCATTATGGGATACACTCCTGCCTATTGGTAGGTGTCACCGAGCTCTTTCTATCAAAGCTGCCGATAGACCCCCTCCCCTCAGTGACCCACTCGGTCCCGCCTCTCGAGGGTACTTTACTGTCATGCAGGGGAGGATCATTCTCTTTCATGATGAAACCGTGATGTCGACCGAAGCGACCTCGCAGTTGATGGCCATCTTCTTTCAGGGAGCCAGATTTATGGTAGGTAAACTAATGCTCACTTTCAATTCGAAGATGGCCACTAAACATCGTTATGGGAAACGTGTACCAGAGCAGTTGTAAGGGAAGAAAGAACGGTAGAATATGAGGGATGCTAAGTCCTGCCTGACCAAGGTCAGCGGCGTGAGCGTGCAACCTCGAGGACCCTAGTGCCCACAGAGGGCAATGAGGGATCTACCAAATTCAGGCGGTAGAACCTGGCAAAGGTATGCGGGGTAGCCCAGCTAGCCTGATCAAAAATTTCAGCCAGGGATGCACCTCGGAAGAGGGCCAATGATGTAGCCATACCTCTGGTGGAATGTGTGGCTATCCGCCCAGGTGGGGGAAAGCCAGCATTATCATACGCAGTCGAGAGTCCACAGGGGGGAAACTCGGCCAGGCCAAGCTTCTCTGCCCCTTCCAACGAGGCCAGAGGAGACCCATGTCTCATTTGTGCTGGCACTGTAGCTGGGTGGATCCAAAAGGAACACACCTCCTCCATGAAATCGGGGAAAACTGGGAAGGGTTAAGCGCGGGGAGCCATGTCATGAGGTCAAAAGATGGAATGGCGTGACTCTGTCTGTGGTGTCCAGGGGTCCTGCAGGTATGTGCTAGTAATTGAGGCAGCCTCGGAACTAGGGGCCATATCAGCCTGGAATAAGTGCTCCGCCTCAACCTCCATATCCGGAGGGAAAGTGGACTCCCCCCACGAGGCGGCGATAGAAAGCGCATCCTCGTCCGAGCTGAGAGCCCGGTCAATCCGTTCGCCCTGCACTCCCCGGAGGGGTCATTGGGCAGCACAGAGACTGCAACAGGCTCGAGGAGTGGGGGGGGAAGCCACACAGGGGTCCACGGCCGAAGCCGGTGGGGCCTGCCTCTCCAAAAGCTCCATAATCTGACTGATCTGGACCTTCACGTCCACGATAGCCTACGCCTGCCGAGAATTTTTCACCCGTCTAACCGGAGATGACGGGGAGCGGCTGCGGGTCGAAATGGATGCGTGAACACAGGAGATCTCCCCAGAGGGGCTCTGTGACGGCGTCAGGTTATAGTCGATAGGCACCGTTCGCACCGTGGAAACGAAGTAGCATGGGCAGAGTCTTACGCACAGCGATATTAAAAAACACCGGGGCAGCTGTGCACGGTGCCTACCCTGACCGCGTGGTCACAAGCCTGAACAGCGCGTAACATACAACAGCGGGATGGCCGAAGCCGCATCGGGCGATTGACTTACACACACAGTAATAAAAACCAAAAACAAAAAGCCAGCCCTGCCCGTCATAGCACTGGGTTGAAAACTACTTGCGCTCTAAACACTGTATGCGCCGCGTGCGCCGAGCACCGTGGGCACCAAGAGTTGTGTGGCACAAAGCTTAAGAGCACAGAGAACCGTGCTACAAACATCGCATGCACCGGGCACTACATGCACCAAGTATCGTACAGCGCCAGGCACCGTGCGCACTGAGTACCGTGCCACATCAGCGTGCCAGCCTATATCGGTACAGTGACAATGGGCACCGTGCGCGCTGTGGTACCGAAGTAGCACGGGCAGAGTCTTACGCACCGCGGTATTAAAAAACACCGGGGCAGCTAGGCACGGTGCCTACCCTGACCTCGTGGTCACACGCCTGAACAGCTTGTAGCATATAACAGCAGGACAGGGCTGAAGCTGCGGTGAGCGATGGACTTACACACACAGTAATAAAAACAATTTATAAATACAAAAAACAGTTAAATATTACAGGACAGATGGGGGAGAGCACACTGTCTGTAGATTGAGTGACCTACACCAGAGGTGAAGGCCCACGCAGCCCGCTTACGTCTCAACCCAACAACGAGGGAAGCCTTGGTGAGGAGTATATGGTTGGCCAGGCTGAAGCAGCCGCAGAGCGGCTAGTGCTCTGCGCGAACACGGTGACGGGTAGATACAATGAAAACAAGGCCCAACCGTGGCCCGCAGATGGCTTGTGGGCTAACTTGACAACGGAGACAAGGCAAGCCCGGTCCTGTGGACTAATAGTGCTCTCCAAAGCAAGGGTGGAAAACACACAATTCTTAATACTTAATACTCAATAATACTTACCGTACTAAGACGGACAGACAGAAAGAAGCATCCTGACACACGGCGCGAGCAGGTGCTGTTAGTCAGAAATAGAATAAAAAGGCTACAAATTTTTAAACTACCAATTCCAGGAAAAGCGACAATGGCCAGCTTTCAGCACAAAGTGCAGGGGGACTAGTAGTAGCTCATGCAGCGCTTTTTAGAAGAAAAGAGGGCTCAATGCAACACAGAGCTCTTACCGTACCAACTGTGAGAAGCAAAAGAGAATGTTCCTCCCCTGTGTGACAGTTAAGTACCCTTGGGAGGCGACACTGAGGGGGTCACTGAGGGGAGGGGGCCTATTGGCAGCTTTGATAGAAAGAGCTCGGTGACACCTACCAATAGGCAGGAGTGTATCCCATAATGATGTTTGGTGGCCATCTTCGAATTGAAAAGGAACAATGTTGACTTAGAAATGTCTTCATCTAGACAATGTGGGGAACCTATAAAAAAGGCCAACAAAATGCTCAGATAAAGTGGTTTACAAAAGTGTTCACCCCCCTGAAAAGTTTTCACATTTTGTTGGCATCTGAGCGTACTCCACGACACTTTCAAATTAGACTTTATATGTAGAATCTACACAAACTACTCTACATTGATAAAGTTAAAAAATGCGTTTAGAATATAAATAAGTAATTGTGAGGTGTGTGAGTAAAAATGGATTTTCCAGACAGCAATTTACGTGTAAAATAAATAAAAATTTTATTTAATATTACACGCCTCTATTCCTCAGGACCAACCCCGAACACAGCAGCACATTCCCTTTAGTATGCAAACCCCGCCCCGGTAGTCAGTGGATCACCAATCCCACACTGACAGGTATCCTTAACTTCACTTGACTTCTGTGGCTGGAATTTACATACTCGTACTTCCACCCCTCACCAAGGTGCCGCCCCTAAAAAAGATTACCACCGCGTAATCCTAGCGTTCAACAGTAAGTCTAACTTTAGTGGTGGGATAAACCAGAGTTTTTCCATGGATACATGAGATAGCCACTTTACCCTGTGGCTCCCAGGTTACCCCCTCTAAAAGAGCTTGTCGAATCAATGTTTGTGCACACCCAGAGTCCGCAAATGCATTAGTACTCTTATCCCCGACCTGTACTCTTAATTGATAAGGGCCCTCCCGACATTCCCCAGTGTTCTTACCTGTTACTGCTGACCAGGATCTTCTTGCCAGGTCTACCTCCATCATCGGACAGTCCCTGGCTATATGTCCGGGCTCATTGCATTGGTAACAAACTGGGGTAGAAGGCACCAACGGAGTTTGCTTGTCCTGTGAGTCAGTGATCAACAGGTTAGGGGTTTTTTCTCTCGCCCAAGATGGGGCTAACCTCAACCTCCATGGTCTGAAGGTCTGGTTACCTCCTCTGGGCTTCACTGATGGGTGGGTCCTGGTTAGTTTAGGCGCAGGAGTGGAGTCAGAGGCGACGCCTTCATTCGCATCCTCATATGCCTCCGCCAGGATGATGACCTTCTTGAAAGTGGTAGGTTGATTCCTTTTAACCCACTCCCGATTTCCTGGCGGTAGTATGGATGTGAACTGCTCTATGGCGATCTTCTGCACCAGTTCTTGGGGTGTGTGTTCTTCCAGCTGCAGCCACCGGGTGCACTGATCCAGGAGATACTGTCCCGCAACCCAGGGCCGCACCCCCTTGGACAGCTGGTATTCCCGGAAACGGCGCCGGTATGTTTCTTCCGTGATCCCGAGGCGTGAGAGAATGGCTTCTTTTACTTTTGTATAATCAGCAGCCTCCGAGGCCATTAATGCTCTGTACGCTGCTTGCGCTTCTCCTGTCAAACAGGGTGCCAATTTCATGGCCCAGTGTTCCTTGGGCCACCCTGCTGCTTCTGCCACTCTCTCAAAGGTGACCAAGAACGCCTCAGGATCATCTTCCGGAGTCATCTTCTGTAACTTTGGTTGTGAAGAAAACATCCGGGCAACCGCTGCTTCCGCTGCTGGTGTCGAGATTTGAGTATGTAAAAATGGATTTTCCAGACAGCAATTTACGTGTAAAATAAATAAAAATTTTATTTAATATTACACGGAAAAGAAAAAAAAACAATAAAGAAGGATGTGAGGGAGGGAGTGCTGGAGTAATCAAAAATAAAGGAACGGAAGCCTTTTAATCCTCTTCGTGATCTGCTCAATCCAAAAATGAAACAAAAAGGAATAAAAATAGAAATGAGCAAAGTTAGTAAGGCCTCCGTCCGTAATTAAAAGTAAATAACACAGTCCACCCCCCACGTACTTCCCTCCAGCCTTTTTTTCCCCGCCTCTATTCCTCAGGACCAACCCCGAACACAGTAGCACGTTTCCTTTAGTATGCAAACCCCGCCCCGGTAGTCAGTGGATCACCAATCCCAGACTGACAGGTATCCTTAACTTCACTTGACTCCAGTGGCTGGAATTTACATACTCGTACTTCCGCCCCTCACCAAGGTGCCGCCCCTCAAGATGACTTTTGTCATGGTCACAAGACCTTGGTAAGGGAAGTCCCGAGTTGGTTTGATGCCTTCTACTGTTGGGAGGCTGAATTGCAGACCGAAACCCCTTTGACTCATCACAGTAATATTTACAGAGAAAAACAGATTAATCTCAGTTGCATAAGTATAAACTCCTTTGCTATTGCAGCCCTAAATTGGCTCAGGCGCAAATGATTTGTTTGAAAGGTCACAAAATTAGTGAAATATAGTTTCAGCCTGTGTTTACTCAAAATGGTTTAATTTGTAGATTATTTCTCACAGGTATATACATACTTTCAAGCTGCACCTCACACAGTGATCCAACAAAGCAACCATGAAAATCAAGGCGCTTTCGAAACAAGTCAAGGATAAAGAGGTAGAGAGGCACAGAGCAGGAGAAGAGGGGTACAAGAAAATTTCAAAGGAGCTGATTATCCCTCTCAGCACAGTGAAGTCCATCATTAAGAAATAGAAAATGCATCATACCACCCAAACACTAGCCAGATCAGGTCGCCCTCTGAAACTGAGAAGCCAGGCAAGCAGGAAATTGGTTTGGGATGTCACTCTGAAGTTCAACAATGACCTTGAGAGATCTGCAAAGTTCTGGGTCTGAGATGGGAGTCACTGTTCATACATCAACAATAAAGCGGTCTGTCACCAGAGCTCTCTCTCCTGGTCAGCAAAACCAAAGTTTCTCAGGTGTTTCTGTCAAGGATGGCACAGACACTTTGGATCTATCATTGATCTTCAACCTGGCCAGGTAAGTTTAGTTTTTACTCAGTCCATGGTCACAGTCCATGTTTAAAACAGTCAGTGAGTAATGACCAATAAAAACCAGGCCTAAGCAAAGGCCTAGTGACATTCTCTGCCACATGATCCCTACACAAAGCTGACCTGTATAGACGGGTGACAAGAAAGAAACCATTACTCAAAAAGCCTCATCTTAAAGCACATATGGAATTTACGAAAAAGCATGTAGATGATACTGCAGACATGTGGAAAAATATATTTCAGTCTAAATTCCAAGTGTTATGTCTGGCGCAAGCCCATCACTGCACATCACCCAGCCACACCATCCCAACTGTCAAACATGGTGGTGGCAACATCATGTTATGGGGATGCTTCTCTTCAGCAGGGACTGGGAAGCTTGTCAGGATAGAAGGGAGAATGGATGGTGCAAAGTACAGACGAATCCTTGAGTTAGCCAAGACTAAATAAGAGGAAATTCACATTTCAGCAGGACAATGACCCGAGTAGGAGTGGAGTGGTTAAACAAGAAGAGAATTAATGTTCTTGAGTGGCGCAGTCAAAGTCCTGACTTGAATCCAATCTAAAATTTATGGCGAGACTTGAAGATTGCAGTCCATCAGTGATCCCAAACAAACTTATCAGAACTGGAGCAATTTTCCTGTGAAGAATGGGCAAAAACGTCACCATCCTACAGTGCAAAGCTAGTAGAGACCTATCCAAAAACACTCATAGCAGTAATTACTGCAAAAGGTGCTTCTACCAAGTACTGACTTAGAGCTGAATACTTATGCAACCAGTAAATTTCATTTTGTACATTTTCTTTGCAAGTTTTGCTGACATTTAACCTCCTCCTCATATATAGTGTTCAGTTTAACCACTACAGCTTCGAATTAAAAAAAAAAAAAAAAAAAAAAAGAAAAAGAAAAGTTTGAAAAACTGAGCATATTTGCAATTCAACAAAATGTGACATTATTAGTAGGGGGTGAATACTTCTGCAAACCACTGTATATAGTGAAAACTGTTGAATTTAAATCAAGGGAAGTAATGTTAAAACTATACAATGCATTAGTAAAACCTCATCTAGAATATTGTATCCAGTTGTGGTCACCTCGCTACAAAAAAGATATTGATGCTCTAGAAAGAGTGCAAAGAAGAGCAACCAGAATTATCCCAGGTTTAAAAGGTATGCCATATGCAGACAGGCTACAAAAATGTAATTTATTGAGTCTTGAACAAAGAAGACTATAAGGCGGTCTGATTCAAGCATTCAAAATTCTAAATGGTATTTACAATGTCGACCGAAGGGACTTTTTTGACCTGAAAAAAGAAACAATGGGTCACAAATGGAGATTAGACAGAGGGGAATTCAGAATGGAAAACAGGAGGCACTTGTTAATACAGAGAATTGTGAGGGTCTGGAACCAACTCCCCAGGAATGTTGTTGAAGCTGACACCCTGGGATCCATCAAGAAGCTGCTTAATGAGATTCTGGGGTCAATAAGCTACTAACAACCAAATGAGCAAGATGGGCTTAATGGCCTCCTCTTGTTTGTAAACTTTCTTATGTTCTTATGTCTGTCTAGCTACTCAAAGCAGCTGTAATTGAGCAAAGAAGGCCAGCGCTAGTTGAAGATGTAAAAATGCATGGCAGGAGGAGCAGAGGAACCTGCACTTCAGATCTGAGCCACGGAGAAGTCTAGACTCACTTTGGTTATCTAGATTCTTCCTGCTTAAGAGTGATTCGTAGTAGCTACAGTAAGGTAGACGAACACTCCGTCATCGATGTCATTCCATCTGTTGTGTTCATAATTCAGATTCCTCAAGAAAGTATTTAAGGTAGGAACTCTAATACCATCAACAAGATAACGTTTACAAGTACACTGTAGATATTGATAACTACACTAGTTCGAAGAAGTACCTAAATATTCTAGACTTCCACATTTAGATTTTAGGTTGTCAACACACCGAAAGTGGAACTTAAAGGCCAGGAGTAACAATAGAAGGTACTCTCACTTGGACGGCCACCCTCTTTCATGATTTTTTTCAAAGCAATAGGGGGCCAATTTGATTCCATTGAACTAAATTTACACAGAAGAAGAACTCTGGCATTCCTTAAGCATTTCATATAAACATTGGCAGAAGTACAAAAGAAAATGTTATTGAGATCGAGAATACTGGGTAGTCTGATAAAGGATTTCTGTTTTTTTTTCAATGACCAGTTGATAACATGATGACATGCTCTAGTATGTTTTGGGATACAGATATACTGTAGGACTGACACATTTTAACAAGCATGTATCTTTAAAAAAAATAATGGAAATAAATATATTTTCAATGGAGCCGTTGGTATTTCTCCAAAAAACCTTGCACCACTGTGGGAGTTGGAATTTAAATTGATACTAGCTTGGCTTAATTAAGAACATAAGAACATAAGAAAGTTTACAAACGAGAGGAGGCCATTCGGCCCATCTTGCTCGTTTGGTTGTTAGTAGCTTATTGATCCCAAAATCTCATCAAGCAGCTTCTTGAAGGATCCCAGGGTGTCAGCTTCAACAACATTACTGGGGAGTTGATTCCAGACCCTCACAATTCTCTGTGTAAAAAAGTGTCTCCTATTTTCTGTTCTGAATGCCCCTTTTTCTAAACTCCATTTGTGACCCCTGGTCCTTGTTTCTTTTTTCAGGCTGAAAAAGTCCCTTGCGTCGACACTGTCAATACCTTTTAGAATTTTGAATGCTTGAATTAGGTCGCCACGTAGTCTTCTTTGTTCAAGACTGAACAGATTCAATTCTTTTAGCCTGTCTGCATATGACATGCCTTTTAAGCCCGGAATAATTCTGGTCGCTCTTCTTTGCACTCTTTCTAGAGCAGCAATATCTTTTTTATAGCGAGGTGACCAGAACTGCACACAATATTCAAGATGAGGTCTTACAAGTGCATTGTACAGTTTTAACATTACTTCCCTTGATTTAAATTCAACACTTTTCACAATGTATCCGAGTATCTTGTTAGCCTTTTTTATAGCTTCCCCACATTGCCTAGATGAAGACATTTCTGAGTCAACAAAAACTCCTAGGTCTTTTTCATAGATTCCTTCTCCAATTTCAATATCTCCCATATGATATTTATAATGTACATTTTTATTTCCTGCGTGCAGTACCTTACACTTTTCTCTATTAAATGTCATTTGCCATGTGTCTGCCCAGTTCTGAATCTTGTCTAGATCATTTTGAATGACCTTTGCTGCTGCAACAGTGTTTGCCACTCCTCCTACTTTTGTGTCGTCTGCAAATTTAACAAGTTTGCTTACTATACCAGAATCTAAATCATTAATGTAGATTAGGAATAGCAGAGGACCTAATACTGATCCCTGTGGTACACCGCTGGTTACCACACTCCATTCTGAGGTTTTTCCTCTAATCAGTACTTTCTGTTTTCTACATGTTAACCACTCCCTAATCCATGTACATGTGTTTCCTTGAATCCCAACTGCGTTCAGTTTGAGAATTAATCTTTTGTGCGGGACTTTGTCAAAAGCTTTCTGGAAATCTAAATAAACCATGTCATATGCTTTGCAATTATCCATTATCGATGTTGCATCCTCAAAAAAATCAAGCAAGTTAGTTAAACACGATCTCCCTTTCCTAAAACCATGTTGACTGTCTCCCAGTACCCTGTTACCATATAGGTAATTTTCCATTTTGGATCTTATTATAGTTTCCATAAGTTTGCATATAATAGAAGTCAGGCTTACTGGTCTGTAGTTACCTGGTTCAGTTTTGTTTCCCTTTTTGTGGATCGGTATTACGTTTGCAGTTTTCCAGTCTGTCGGTACCACCCCTGTGTCAAGAGACTGCTGCATGATCTTGGTTAGCGGTTTGTAAATTACTTCTTTCATTTCTTTGAGTACTACTGGGAGGATCTCATCCGGCCCAGGGGATTTGTTTATTTTAAGAGCTCCTAGTCCCTTTAACACTTCTGCCTCAGTTATGCTAAAGTTATTTAAAACTGGATAGGAACTGGATGACATGTGGGGCATGTTGTCAGTATCTTCCTTTGTAAAAACTTGTGAAAAGTAATCATTTAACATATTTGCTATTTTTTTTTTCTTCCTCTACGATTTTGCCATTTGTATCTCTTAAACATTTAATCTCCTCTTTGAATGTTCTCTTGCTGTTGTAATATTGGAAAAACATTTTGGAATTGGTTTTAGCTCCCTTAGCAATGTTCATTTCTATTTCTCTCTTGGCCTTTCTAACTTCCTTTTTGACTTGCGTTTGCAGTTCTGTGTACTCTTTCTGCGTACTTTCTTTTTGGTCCTTTTTTAATGCTCTGTAAAGTGCCTTTTTTCGCTGAATATTTTTTTTAATTGATCTATTAAACCATTTTGGCAATTTAGTTTTACATTTAGATTTGTCTACTTTAGGGATGTAATTGTTTTGCGCCTCTAGTACTACATTTTTGAAGAACAACCATCCTTCTTCTGTGGGTGTTTTCTCTATTTTACTCCAATCTACTTCTGTTAGTCTCTGTTTCATACCTTCATAGTTTGCTTTTCTAAAATTGTAAACCTTAGCTTTAGTCTTTACTTTTGGGGATTTAAAAAACACTTCAAATGAGACCATGTTGTGGTCTGAGTTTGCCAGTGGTTCTCTGACCTCTGTTTTAGTTATTCTATCTTCGTTATTTGAAAAGACTAAATCAAGGTATGCCTCCCCTCTAGTGGGTGCCTTCACAAATTGTGTTAGGAAGCAGTCATTTGTCATTTCCACCATTTCTATTTCATCCTTCGCGCTACCCACCGGGTTTTCCCATTTTATTTGGGGGAAGTTGAAATCCCCCATTAGTATGGCTTCTCCTTTGCTACACACATTTCTAATGTCATTGTATAACAGATTATTGTGCTCACCGTCTGAATCTGGCGGTCTATAGCATGCTCCTATTATTATGCCTTTTGAATTTTTTTCTGTTATTCTGACCCATATTGATTCGGTTTTATTTTCTTTGTCCAGGTTTAACACCTGGGCTTCAAGACTGTTTCTTATGTATAGCGCTACCCCTCCTCCTCTTCTGTCCTGCCTGTCTTTCCTATAGAGTGTATACCCAAAAATATTACATTCGTCCCCATCACTCTCAGATAACCACGTTTCTGTAACACCTATCACATCATAGTTACCTGTTAGTGCAGTAGCTTCAAGTTCTAGAATTTTGTTTCTGATACTTCTAGCATTTAGATAAATACATTTAATGGTTGTCTTACCTGAGTTGTTGTTCTTGTTTTGATGCGGTCTCCCTTCTGTTTTTTTGTTCATTTCTCCCCCCTTCCTTTCTAGTTTAAATGCTTCCGCTTTTAAGATCAGCGGGTGTGTGCACCATACTAGTATAGGTGGAAGGTTTCAGGTGTTTTTATATATGATTAACATTCACCTTTGTGTGCTTATTTTTACAATCCCTTATGTAATACATATATAAGTATTGTGAAATATACATTGTGTTATATTGTTATATCTGTCTATTATTCTTTTTAAGTATACCTGAATAAATAGTGTAGCCAGGGTGTGTGGCCACAGCAAAGGAGGGGTAAAGGACTGGGGAATTCAGAGAGAGGGAGGGAGAGAGGGAGTCAGTGAGCCTTACAGTTAGCGCTTGGACTGTATATGGCTATTGGTGGGAAATTGCTGTTGAGTGTTTATTGACACTAGTAATTTCTTTAAGGCATTTTTCATCTTTTTAAAAAATGTTTTTGTAAATAGTTCCACTGTGAATGTTCATTCCTGACAGAACAAAATCTCTTATGATTTCTAAATAAATTTAACGCAACGCTGATATATATTAATATATATATATAATATATATATATACACACACACACACACACACACACTTTGGTTGAGGACTTGCTTTCTGCCATTTTCTTGTCTTTTCCACACCTGCTTATCCTACAAGCAAGTTCTTTGAGTCTACTTTGTGACAGCCAAGAGACCTTTTCTTTACTGAGCAGCAGATAGTGTGGAGGGTTAGTATTCAGTTAATCCTAGGATTCCCTTGAGCTGCATGATGGGCCACACAATGCTTTTCTTTGATGTTATTTTGTCTTCTCCTGTTTCTAATCCTGTATAATCTGTAAAAATTTTGCCTCTGGTTGGGTCTTTAGGCCTCATAGAAAATAAATGAAGTCTTGGACAATTTAAATTCACCAGCACAAAGATTCCTGTCTGTTTAATTTCAGAATTATTAATCTGGGTAATGAGTGTGTTGTATTATTATCCTACGCCACACAAATATTATTTCTATATTATTATTAATATTATCGAAAGTTCCAGCTTGGAGTACTTTTAAAGAGTGCATTACATATTATAAAATGTTATCCTCTTCTAGCACTGTAGACATATATCAGGACTAGGAAAGATAACTCCACTAAAAAAGGTAGGCCATCTTATAATAAACAAGCATTATAAAATATATACGTTAGAAACATATACTCAATACATATTTTTGCAATCCATACAGTATATTATCCTCTGTGAATGCTGTGGGCATAATACTTCTGTATGTATTTCACGTGTGCTTATGCTTACCCTAACATTATAAAGTTTGTGGGAGTGTCAGAATATGGGGTTACTCAACATAGAGTCACCAGTCTAGGTCTGTCTGTACCTAAATATCTATGCCACTTGTATGTTTTTGTGTATATACTTTGGGTGTGTACAATAGCTAAAAATGTGTATTTGCATCATAGTGTGTGATATGTATGTTACTGACATTCACTTTTTAGTACTTAATGTACAACATATAATTTTCCCATTTCTTTGTAAAATGTATTTCTCTTTCACCAGGGAAGCACTTGAAGCAAACCTGCTTTAGTTTAGTGTTGCATGGTAACCTATTAGGCAGGTGAATCTCTTTGTTGGTCTTAACTCTTTGCGGTCCATTTATTCTGCACGTCAGACTCGTCAGGACCGATTTATTTTGTATAAAAAAATAACATTACACAACAAGTGCTGTTTAAATTGAATAAAGACATTTTATTCACAGTAAAACTGGTTTAAAAGGCACTGCATGTCAATCATCACCAGCCTTGCCTCACCCCTTGTTCACTGTATTTATCACATACCTCTCCTGATCACTAAATTATTCACCAAACTCCTAAATAATGCTATCCAAGCATAACATCGCAAAAAAGCTTCGCAAATGTTCACGATTTTCTTTGAGTACTGAATGCGGTAACAACCTTCTTGATTGTTTATGTCCATGGTGAAGGTACTATGCATATTGCTCAGATCTGCCTCCAGTTTTTTTTCCGTCTTCTCTCAACCATTGAAAGCTTTTCTCTGCATTCTTCTGAGAAAAACCAACTAGGGACCTGTGAATATTGCCTTTTTGATGATGTCAGACAGGGTCCGAGATTGGACTGGAAAGGGAATTTTACAATGTCAGACCTGGTCCGACACAGGACCACAAAGAGTTAATGATGTCAGATTCTGACTGGTAGAAATCCAAAATGCTGACTTTTAGTAAGGTGACCAGACATCCCGTTTTGGACGGGACAGTCCCACTTTTGAAACATTGATCCCAGTGTCCCCAGCACTTATCTTGAGATGGTTATTCTCATCTGAATCATCACTCTCACTGCCTGAAGACTAACAATCTACTTTAACTACTGTAGTCTAACAATAATGGCTACTATAAAGGTACTATTGTACAGTAGAGTCAATTATACAAACTAATTGGGACAGATACTAGTTTGCAGAATCGATTTGTATGGATAATTGGACATGTATTAATAACAATCACTGTACATTTAATAATGTATAGAGTACAGTTAACATACACAAGTATGTAGTACACAAGGTCACAAAAATCGTGAATTTGAAAAAAAGTCAGTGAAATCTTGAAAATGGATGTAAAAACATTTTTGGATAGGCACTTCCTTTATTTCCTTTAGAAATGCAGTATATCATGCATTGCAAATAGAAATCTGTGAGTATCTGTAAATGATTTGTTTGTGTACACCAGCATTTATATGTAGCTATGTATGTAGGTGAGCAAATGAGAATGTAAATCGGGGACAGCTAAAATGCAAAAACAAATTGTCAGTGACCTTTTTCTGGAAAGACAGCGGCTTT
The DNA here is from genome assembly GCF_017654505.1 of Polyodon spathula. NCBI lineage: Eukaryota > Metazoa > Chordata > Actinopteri > Acipenseriformes > Polyodontidae > Polyodon > Polyodon spathula. The sequence goes on along the minus strand of NC_054535.1, from coordinate 60,209,256 downwards.
CTTTACAATATGCTCTTTGTTTTAGAATCATGGAAAAGTCTATTAAAGCCTGGTTCATACAGTACTTCTGTTGCAGATGAGTGTGATACATCAGGCGCAGACAGCTAAAAGCTTCACCTTAACTTCTGGCAGCTTACCTGTCTACCAGCAGTTAATAACACATTGACTACAACCCTATTCAGTAGTTAGACTCTCAAGCAACTATTGGTAGATGAGGCTGCTGTTATGTTAGCCTCTTGTATACTAAACAACTAAGGCCTTCTTTGACTTGATGCTACCGAGGGTTATGTTTAATATGTTAACTTAACTTAGCCATGTTATTTCAGAGGCTTACATCAGCCCACAAAGAGGGGTTCTATTTTCTTCATCTCAACACAGCAAGAAATAAAAACAGATGCTGATAGACACCAAACAGCTGTTCTTCAAAGATGTACTTGATGATTTCATTTTTAAGAAGATTATTTATTGTATAAGCCACAGACCACCCAAGTGACATGCATTTTACAGGTCAGACCTGCAAATTTACATTAAAACTTGTGACAGTCATTGTACAGCCCACAAAATGAAACTTGTATGTAAGATCACTTTGGATGATGTAAAAAAACTGTTTTGTCATTATCAACATACGATTGTATGTACACTCCATTCATTGATGGGTTCTTAATTCAAGATATACATTATATCATTTTAAATTAACTAATGTTTTTTTTTTTTTTTTTTTTTTTTTTTTTTTTTTATTTGAAATGTAATTAATAATTTAGGTCAGATTAATCATTGTCCAACATTTTCTTCAGGATATCTTCAAATAATTAGAGATTAGCGATAGAGCTTGAAATATTAAAAAAAATGAAATGGAATGTTTTTTTTTTTTTTATTCTAAACTAATTCTTGTGGCCAGAGGAAACAGCTGTTTTCCTCAGCTGTTCGCACTGAAGAGGTGCTTCCCTGCCAACTGACACTTTCCCCTGAACAGAGGCTGGACAACACCTCCCTTACCAGGGCACTGCAGAGCCATTGCGGCAGCAGTCAACAACCTGGGCTGCTGTAGAACAAGCTCTGTACCAGGACCAGGAAACCAGATGAAACCTTGTGTGAACTGGCTGCTGCCACCAACAGGCTCACTAAAAAGTACCGCGAAAAAGTCTCATAGGCTAACGTTGGTTCAGCCTTGTACCAGCTGTGACCCCTTGGCAGGGGATTCAAGGGATTGAGAGGATTCAGGGGATTCAAGGGATGCACCAGGACTAAAAGGAGACGCAGGGCCAAGGGAAGGCGGAACATGTTATATTGTTTTAATGTTGGTGGGCTTTAAGGGGAGCCTGCTAGCTCCTCAGGGCAGAATATGGAAAAGCTTGCTGTGTTATTGTGAGCTGTAACCCTGAATAAAACAATTGCTATCGTGGACTGTCTCCTCTCTGATCATTTTACAGTTCTTTGCTGTTCCTGAATAACTGTATGTTACGATATCTTACAAAAACATCCTGTTCATTTAGCGATTTCTAAAAATTATGTCCTCTTCATTTAGAAATATTTCTAATTTATTTTAAGATATCTCAAAGTAATGTGATGTTCAATTAAAGATATATCTAATTCCTTCTGAGAGATCTTGAAAAGACAAATAACATTTATTCTGAGATATCTGAAATTAGTTACCTCTAAATAAACAGGAAGTCATTTCGCGATATCTTAAAATTAATTATATTTTACAAAGGACAAGAAGTTATTTTGAGATATCTTAAAATTAATTACAGATATCTCTAAATAAAGTTGTTAATTATATAGAATGTTAAATTATAAAGCCATCACTTTTGCATTTAATTTATCACCTTCAGCTGTATCTGCTGTTCAAATGCAGTCACTGGTTTACTGAAATGAGGACCACTTTAGGAGGTGCCAAGGATAAACTAAAGCTCTCAGTTTAAGGTCTTTTTGCAGTGTTCTCATGGGCTACCGTATTTAATTTACAATTTCCAGCTAACAAAATAATTCCTTAATCTTTCCTGTTGTACATTTATGAAAGTATCAGGAACTGTTGCAGCCACAAACACATGTCCAGTATAATTCTTTAAGCATACATAATAGCTTCCTTCACTAATTCACTTCATCCTTAACTATTAAACACTCAATAGTGATGGATAAAGAAATACTAAAATAAACTAAATTCTATGTATTTTTCAATGTAAGTGTACTATAAGTATTTTTTATATTTGTTGTATAGGTTGAGTGGTTGAAAAACCAGGAAATAATTGACCCTGCTGAGGATCTGAATTTCTACATCACCGTAGACCATAACCTCATTATTAAGCAGGCCCGTCTGTCTGATACTGCCAATTATACCTGCATAGCCAAGAACATTGTTGCAAAGAGGAGGAGCACCACAGCCACAGTCATTGTCTACGGTAGGAGGAACTTGCATGACAAGTGTATATAAATGTTACTTGGTAAATTTGCATGCTGATTTTGCAGTCTTTCTAGGCTTTTCCTGTGATTCTGCTGTGCTTACAACACTAACGCACTGTTTTACTGTACAGTGCTTGTACAGTGGCTCTCATAAGTATCACCACTCCCCCTGGACTTGGTCACTGGTCAATACAAAAAAAGTCCATAATGTCAAAGTGAAAAATAAAATCTACAAAAATTGTTCTAAATTAATTACAAATACAAAACAGAAAATAATTGATTGCATAAGTATACACCACTATTGGTGTAAGCCAATATTTGGTAGAGGCACCTTTGGCAGCAATTACAGCCGCGAGTCTATTTGGATAAGTCTCAACCAGCTTTACACATCTGGACACTGCAATTTTTGCCCATTCTTCTTTGCAAAATTGCTCAAGGGGACCTTAATGAACAGTAATTTTCAACTCTTTCCGCATATTCTCAATTGGATTGAGGTCCGGGCTTTGAATGGACCACTCCAGGACATTGACCTTTTTGTTTTTAAGCCACTCCAATGTGGCTTTGGCTGTATGTTTGGTCATTGTCCTGCCAGAAGATAAATCTTCTCCCAAGTCCCAGGTCTCTTGCAGACTTCAGCAGGTTTTCCTCCAGTATTTCTCTGTACTTTGCTGCATCCATTTTGTCCGCTATCTTCACAAGCTTTTGTGACGCAGAGAAGCATCCCCACAGCATGATCCTGCCACCACCATGCTTCAAATTAGGGATGGTGTTCTCAAGATGATGTGCAATGTTAGGCTTGTGCCAAACATAGTGCTTAGCGTTGAGGCCAAAAAGCTCTATTTTGGTCTCATCAGACCATAAAATCTTCTTCCACTTGGTCTCAAAGTCTCCGACATGCCTTCTAGCAAACTCTAGCCGAGATTTGATGCAAGTTTTTTTCAACAATGGCTTTCTTTTTGCCACTTTCCCATAAAGGCCAGTTTTGTGAAGCACCTGGGCTATTGTTGCCGTATGCACAGTGTCTCCCAGCTCAGCCGTGGAAGACTGTAACTCCTTTAGAGTTGCCATGGGCCTCTTGGTGGCCTCCCTGACTAGTGTCGTTCTCGCCAGGATACTCAGTTTTTGAGGATGGCCTGTTCTAGACAGATTCACAGTTGTGCCATATTCTCTCAATTTCTTAATAATGAACTTTACTGTGCTCCGGGGGGGGGATATTCAATGCCTTGGAAATGTTCTTATATCCTACCCCTGATTGGTGCTTTTGAAGAACCTTATTCCAGATTTGCTTTGAATGTTCCTTTGTCATCATGATGTACTTTTTGTTAGAAAATGTACTAACCAACTGTGAGACCTCTCAGGTGTATTTAACCTGAAATCATGTGAAACACCTTAATTGCACACAGGTGGACTCCATCCATAAAGACAATTGGTTGCACCAGAGCTTATTTAGGTGTGTCATAGCAAAGGGGGTGAATACTTATGCAATCAATTATTTTCTGTTTTATATTCGTAATTAATTTAAAACAATTTGTAGATTTTATTTTTCACTTTGACATTTTGGACTTTTTTGTGTTGATCAGTGGCAATAACCACTAATTAAATCCATTTTGATTCCATGTTGTAACACAATAAAATGTGGAAAAGTCCAAGGGGGGAGAATACTATTGAGAGCCACTGTATGTTCTTCACCACACTTAGGCTATACCATGTTTTCACTATGCTTCACTACACTTTGCTATTCTGTTGCTGTAGAACAGTATACCACAGTAAATGTTTGTAAGGGAAGTGGTTGGCTTCTGTGCATAATCCAATGATGTCCTTGATACAGTTAATTGCTCTTTGTCATCAGGAAGGTTTCCTTCTTTAAAAACCACCTTGTGAAACCTTTACTTAAGAAATTGAATCTGGATAGTTCAGTTCTAAATCATTTTAGACCTATTTCAAACCTTCCTTTTTTAGCAAAGGTACTTGAAAAAGTCATTAAAAAAAAAAAAAAATAGTTTCCTTGGAAATAACATCTTCGAGAAGTTTCAATCAGGATTTCGCACTAACCATAGCACTGAGACTGCACTTGTCAAAGTGGTAAATGATCTACGTATAAGTACAGATTCTAAACGTTTATCTGTACTGATCCTTTTAGATCTGAGTGCTGCTTTTGATTCTGTGGATCACAAGATTTTAAATAAATCGTCTTAGAGAATGGGTGGGCCTTTCTGGTAGTGTCCTAAATTGGTTCATATCCTATTTAATGAACAGACAGTATTTTGTTGCCTTAGCAGAATCTACGTCTGGACTAGCTAATATTACATGTGGTGTTCCGCAGGGCTCTATTCTTGGTCCCATGTTATTTTCTTTATACATGCTGCCACTCTGGGAGGTTATTTGTAAACATGGGGTGAATTTCCACAGCTATGCAGATGACAGACAGATTTATATATCTGTTAAACCAGATGACACAACAGCTACAATACCCTTTTCAAATGCCTAGCCGATATTAGAAGCTGGATGTTACAGTTTTACAGTTAAATTCCGATGAGACAGAAGTCTTACTTTTGGCTCTAATCAACAGATGGACTCAACAAATATTGATCTAGGTATGCTAAAATCAAATGTAAAATCTGAAGTGAGAAACCTGGGGGTTATTTTTGATTCTGTACTTTCCTTTGACCCACATATAAAATACATTACTAGAGTGTCCTTCTATCATTTAAGAAACATTGCAAAAGTTAGATCATTCTTGTCCTTGGATGATGCAAAGAAATTAGTACATGCTTTTATTTTTTCTAGGTTAGATTACTGTAACGCTTTATTTTTTGGACTTACAAGTCATGCTATATCCTTAATATGATTCATATATTTAAAATTATATGAAACATATATTACTCATATATTGAACACACTGTATATTAATTTTATATCAATTATGGCCACTTTCTTGTAAGTCCACTTATATGTTCCAGATATAATTAATATATCACCTCGCATATAGACCTTATATGTTCCATATATGATTAATATGTCACCTTGCATATAGAACATATATTCTTCTTATATTAAATATTTAACATATACTGTAACTGTTATATATATATGTAACTCATATCAAACTGTATGTGACACATGTTAATTCATGTAACAGCCATATATGTTCCCTATATCACCTCACATAGAACATATATTCTTCATATATTAAATATTTAACTCCTAAATTATATTAATCATTGATCAAACTGTGATACATACATTTATAGTCTATGATTAAGCAAGTCACAATAAGTTTAGTATGTTAGAAATGTATTAGCAGTGTTCCACAAACCATGAATTTTAAAGTTAAGTTGAAATAAAATAGCTGTTAGATTCCATTGATGAGTTTACTTTATCACAATACTGGACCTACCTATCAGGATAACAGGATTTGTTAGTGTTCTATACATATTGCATGTTTATATTCATCTTTAATAATTGTAATACTATTATAAACCAAAAAAACCCCAACATATCTTTAAATTATTTTTATATAACATTGCCATTGTCATTTCATGATATAAATATTGTTAATGTTAACTTAAATGTTAAATAAAAAAAAAAAAAAGATTGAATAAGAACAATTTCAATATAATAAATAGTGACCTTAAAAAAAAAAATAAATAAATAAATAAAATTAAAAACCACAAAAAGTAAGATTTCATATAAAAAAAAAATCAGGAATCTTAACAAAGACAATGGCAACAGGAAAACAAAAATCTAAAACAAATGAAAATCATGCGAGCTCTGCAGGATTTTTCTTTAAGTATTTTTTCTTGTAGTATTTCATTATTTCCCATTTATAATAAATAAATAAATAATGATAACAACAAGAATGTCAGTATTACTGTATTAGTATTACATGTCAATATTGTTATGCTTGTTTGGTCCAACTGAAACATGCTTCTTTGGAAATGCAAGTAAAGTAACAATGTCACACACTACATTATCAGCTTGACCTATTAAAACCCCTCTTTTTTGGAAGAGGGAGGGGGTCTATTTAAAATGTTATATTTTACCCTAAGTCTTACATTAATAACTTACTGTAAATAGCTTTAACTTTTGTTTCATCCAGTTTATCTTTTCTTTCACTTGTGTGTCTGGTGCTTTTTTCCCCCCTCGCAAATTACTGACCGGAAGCACTTCCAGAGGAAAAAGGTTAACTAGTAGCGTGCGCACAAAAAACCTGAAACTGTATTGGCACTACATGAAGATGCCCAAGCAAGCTTGGCAACAAAAACTCCCGATGTAGGATGGATTTCAATCTGTGGATTGCATAAAATAAAATGTAGTATATTTGTTCATTTTAGAATTGTTGAGTTCCATTTTATAGGATTTAAAATTAACAAAGCCAGAATTGAACCCTCTCCTGTTTAAATGCATTAACACACCACTAAAAATGAAAAAAGGTACACTGTACATAGCTAGAACATACAACACACTATTATAAAGATGTATTTTTTCCTGGAGGTATTACTCACCAATTTGTATTACAAAATACAAGTCTAAAGGAAAAAAAAACTAAAACTGTTGCCACAAATATTATCAACAAACTCCATTGTGTCTCAAAGAAGTATTACTATTTTGCTTTGTTAGGAAATAAAATAAAACACAGTGTATATTATTACTACGTTCTGAATGTGGTCTTTAGTTCCCTTTCAATGGAATGACAACCATTACCGAATGGGAAAGAGCCCTCTCTGACCGTCAATCACTGATCTGACCTATCAGGGCCCTGCTGTGAGGGCGAAGTCCCTCCCACCTCCTACTGAAGAGGGACATCCTCACAGTAACATATCACCATTTTCTCTCTCACTTCACTGAGACAGGTCACAGATTGCTTTGTGCTTTCTTGTCCGAATTTGGCTGTTTGTCGGTTTATACCTTCAAATTTCTTTACATCCACGGTAAAATCACGTTTTCGAGCATTATTAAGAGTGCTCTTGCCTGATTCTCCCATCAATTTACTGACTAGAACTGGTTTCGACCTCTTGTGAGATTGGCGAGTGGCCATTACTCTTTTCCACTACACAAGGCCTTTTGTAGTTTTCAGATACCATTTTAGGAGCTGTTCCGGTGCTGTAAGGAGACCCCGCGGGCTCGCGGTGTCGTCCTCTACGCCGATTTAAATTGGCCACAGCTCGGGCCTAGCACCCCTCTCAAGCCTCGGGCTCTTCTAGTGCAGCTGCGCTTGCCCTCGATGACCATGTTGACTGACTCGGCTGCATAGCCCGGCATCGACCGCGGTTCTCCCGCCGACCTCAGGCTTGGAACAGAGCCTACCCGGCCCTGATTGACTCGGCACTGGTGTAAACATCTTCGGCGCCACCTACAGCCCGGCGCCGATTGTGCCTACCATCTGCACCAACCTCGGCACCGATCCCTGCACTGGTGAACAGCTTCGGAGCCGTCTACAGCCCGGCACCGACCGCGCTACCCATCGGCTGCCCAGAAAGGATGAGCACCTGTCTTGCGCCAGATGCTCGGGGCCAGACCATGTGGCCAAAGCACTGGCGGATGAGTTGGACTGCTCTCCGTGCATGAAGTTCTTGAAAAAACTAAGCAAAACAGAGCAGCCCTATCCCCAGCATAATCTCTCTCCCCGAGCCATGGGAGAATGAGATCATTGGTCCAAGGTCCTCCGCAGAGGTCCTCTAGGACCCCCTCCCCCCATTACAGTGCCCAGAGAGCTATCCCGCGCACCTGAAGTCGCAGGGCAGACTGCCCCCTACCACCGGGCAGCCCCAACTTCCACAATCTCGTTCCCCATACCCAGTACCTAGACCTCCTATCCCAGACGAGCTGTCCTTCACAGCGTCAAGGTCAGACATCTCGGACCCAGCCACAGTGGGGGGCTCCTTACTGCCCCTGCCGCATAGGCCGCAGAGGGAAGAGTTCCGGGCACTAAGTAGTGTGCAGCTGCGGCCACGGACGTTCCCTGGCCGGCAGAACAGGAGAGAAAGGGGAAGCGCTTCCTCCAATAAAAAGGGCAGCCACAGCAAGCCCTCCCTTTTGGACTTCCTGGAATTGGTGCACTCCTCCTGGAGCAACTCAGCGTCTGCACCCTCAGCCTCCACTACAGCAGAGTCTCTACTGCACACTGCAGGAGCCCAAGAAACGGGCCTCGCCACATTCCCCACTATCGGGAACACGGTCACGGTATTGGTGCAAGGTTCCACCTTCACCAAGGGGGATAAGGACACAACCTGCCCGTCCAAACCTTGCAGAACAACAGATACAATGCTTAAAAAGACGTATGCATCAGCAGCACTGTCAGTCAGAGCAGCAAACACCATGGCTATACTGGTGCTCTATCAAACCCAGTTAGCAGAGAGGCTGCAGGAAAGATCCACGGAGGCAGACATAGAGGAGCTCCAGGCGGTAGCAAGGGCTTTGACTGACCTAATGGGGGAGTTAGGTCAGGCATCAAGGAGGTCACTGACGGCAGCTCGCCGGCATTTGTTGTTGATGCAAGCCAAGGTCGTGGAGACCGAGAGGGTGGTGTTACTAGATGCCCCCATTACACCAGGGCAGACATTTGGGGCAACCATAGATGTAAGCCTTGAAAGTTCCCACAAGGCCACGAAGGTTGCCTCCAAATTCTCGCGCCTTCCGGCTTACCGCCAGCACCTAAGGTGGCACTAACAGCTTGCTGGGGCAAAAGGGCCTGAACACCGCTCCCCACCCCGGAACAGACAAGCAGGCAGAGGAAGAGCCAGCTGCAAGGGACCACCGCCGGTCAGGGGTAACCACTTCTCCGGGGCTGGAGACCAAGGCTGGGGCCTAAGAAAGACCCGACCCCTCGCAAGCCAAAGGGAGACTGCCCCTGAGGGGCCCCAGCTGCCACCAACCCCCCTCACAACCAGACTGACCAGTGGCAACGACCCATGACAAGGCTGCACCCAGGACTCCTGGGTGTTATCGACAATGAGGCACGGATACGCTCTAAAATTCTGCTTAGGTCTGCCACCCTTCAAGGGTGTGCTCCTCACCACCATCGAACCAGCAAGCACGATACTCCTTCAACAGGAGATCGCCACTCTTCAACAGAAGAAAGCTGTGCGCTTGGTGAGTCCAAGAGATGCCCTCAGCGGCTTTTACTCCAGGTACATCCTGGTGCCCAAGAGGGATGGCAGTTTCAGATCAATTCTGGACCTCAGGGTCCTCAACTTGTTCCTCAAACAGAGGAAGTTCAATATATTGACAGCACAGAGTATCCTCCAGTCCGTCCAACTGGGTGACTGGTTCACATTGATCGACCTGCAAGGCGCCTACTTCCATGTCCCGATCCGTCCCGCACGCAGAAAATATCTGCACTTCGCCTTTCAAGGCAATGCGTAAAAATTCTGCCGTTTGGCCTCTCGCTGGCACCCTGCACATTTTCAAAGTGCATGGATGCAGCACTGGCTCCACTTAGGCTGCGGGGTATTCGGATCCTGAACTATCTGTACGATTGGCTAGTTTGTGCACATTCCAAGGCATGCGCAGAGGCGCACACAAAACCGGTCATAGATCATGTGATGAACTTAGGGCTTTCATAACATCAACAGAAGAACAACTTTGTACTGTCTCAGTCCACAGTGTTCCTGGGGATCAACCTGAACTCTGTGAGTATGCTTGCCTCACTGTCGCAAGTCAGGATTTGGTCATTGGAGGCCACACTCTCCCTATTCAGAGAGGATGCTCTCCTACAGGTCAAAATATATCAAAGGTTGTTGGGGCTGATGGAAGAATCCTTCCACTAGGGCTGCTGAGAACGCGCCTGCTTCAAGCCTGGGTAAATACACTCAAGGCACACCCAGTCTGAGAGTGGAAGACACTGCAGTGGTAGCTCCATTCTGGGAATCTGCGCCTCGGATCTCCCCTCACAGAAGGGAAGTGGTTACTACAGATGCCTCCAGCCTGGGTTGGGGAGCAGTCTGGAATGGGAGAGGAATAAGAGGTCAGTGGAACGGACATTGGCAGCAAGAGCACATAAATGCCCAAGAGCTGCAAGCAGTGAACCTGGCGTGATCTAATTTTCGCCAGCAATTAGTGCACAAACATGTTCTGGTCTGGACGGACAATACCACAGTGGTAACCTACATAAACCACCAAGGCTGCCTGCGCTCGCTGGGCCTTCACCAGGCAGCGCACAGACTCCTGTCCTGGATGAACAGAAACTTGTCTTCCATCAGGGTGGTTCACCTCCACGGTGTGGACAACAAGGCACCAGACCTCCTGTCCAGAAGAGCTCTAGACAGCTCGGAATAGAGACTATCCCCAGGTGGTGCAATAGATTTGGGAGAGGTTCCGTACTGCACAGGTTGACCTCTTCACCACAGCCAAGTCCACTCATTGCCCCCTGAGAGACAGGGGCCCCCTGGGAGTAGACGCACTAGCTCACCCCTGGCCACAGGGGCTTTTGTATGCGTTTCCTCCGATATCATTAATACCCCTGACACTAGAGAGGATCAGGGTGGCGAGAGCACAGATTCTGCTGGTTGCACCCAGATGGCCCCTGGTTTGCTCTCCTCTCCGACATGTTGTCGGGTCAACCATGGCAGCTCCCACTGTGCAAGGACCTCCTGAGCCAAGTGGAGGGGCTACTATGCCACCCGAACCCAGCCCAGCTCCAACTCTGGGTCTGGCCGTTGAACAGAGCCGTCTATTCAGATGTGGTTTGCCAGATGCAGTGGTAGAAACACTACAGTCTGCAAGGGCGCCGAGCACTAGAGCCCAGAACTCATACAAATGGAAAGTTTTCCAAGACTGGTGCCTTGCTGAAGGTCACGATCCTGTGACCTGCCCTATTGAGACAATATTAACCTTCTTACAACACCTGTTTGACGCAGGAATATCGGTGTCCACTTTGAAGGTATACCTGGCAGCAATATCAGTGTGCCACAACAAAACTGACTCTGTGTCCCCTGGGGCACATTTCCTGGCAGAGCAATTTCTTAAAGGGGCTGGAGGCTTCGTCCTCCCATGAAAAGTATGGACTGCAAGTGGGATCTAGAACTGGTACTGTGGGTCCCCCATTTGAGCCCACATTACGGCCCATTCTATCATGGGCCAGGCAACTTCGTGGGCTCTCCTTCATGGCACCTCCTGAACTATGCAATGCTGCTACATGGACAGGTAGTCAGACATTTGTGTGTTTCTACCGCCTTGATATGGCAAACCGAGCAAGACCCTTTCTGGGCTCTAGGGTGTTGCAGGCGGCATGCCCTTAGGCGTCATGTGGGCTCTAAGGCTATCGCCTTGAGGCTGTACTGTCGGTAATCTGGAGCCACGACAGCTTTGGTACGGCTTCCCATTCGGCAATGGTTGTCATTCCATTGAAAGGGAACATTATGTTATTACCATAACCATGGTTCCCTGAAAGAATGACAACCATTACCCTTCGAGGTCGTGTCCCCAGCTGACCTCTGATTTCGAAGAAAACAGCAGTATGTTACTGTGAGGACGTCCCTCTTCAGCAGGAGGTGGGAGGGACTTCCACTGCACAGCAGGGCCCTGATAGGGAAGCTTTTTCATAGCTGCTCAGTGATTGATGGTCAGAGAGGCTCTTCCCATTTTGTAATGGTTGTCATTCTTTTCAGGGAACCAGGGTTATGGTAATAACCTAATGTCTTTCTATGACCAACTTACAATATGTTAGAAATACTGTTTCTACCACTAACCTTGTAGAAAAGGTTTTAATTACCTTATCTTCAAGTGTGGCTGGCTTTATGGTTACAGTCACAGAACATGAAGACAACGTGGATGCTTGCTTAAGAACATAAGAACATAAGAAAGTTTACAAACGAGAGGAGGCCATTCGGCCCATCTTGCTCATCGGGTAGCCCATAAGGAGTGCATCAGCCTCATTCCTCACCCCTCCTTAAGTCAATCCTCACCCCTCCTCGACTCAATCCTCACCCCTCCTCGACTCAATCGTCAGACCGCTTCAAGCCATACTATCCCCTACCTTTTTTATAGTTATACTGGAATAATTGGACAGAAATTTAAGAGTACAGTTTTACTTGCTCGAAAGACCGGTAAGTACTACGATTTAAAAAATATAAAAATACACAAATTAAATAGGCCTATATTAATATAGGTACACAAATGTACGTTAACAGGACACCATGAGTTAGTACAGTTAAATGTTATGTGTTAATTTGAAAGTAGGTTAAAGAAACTATGTGGGGTAGTGACGTATGTGGGGTCTGTGAAGTTCGGTAGCACTTGGGGTAGGAGGCGCTCTGTTTCGCATCGGTCCAGCAGCGTATTGGCGACGGGCATGGACTGCAGGAACTGCTGGTGATTGGTCGTGGTGTTGGATGAGGCATACACCTACCAGGGTGTCGCCAAGGCAATTTTACTTACTGGTATAGACACCTCACCGTAAACCCTTGTACATCTAGCCATCACCTTGTTTTGTGAATAACCCTATGAAATAATTTTATATAAACCTGTAAGGAAGGAGATTACCAGTGGCTGATTCAAATCTTCTGATGAGGAAGAAGATGAAGGTGACAGAAACCTTTTAAGGCTTGTGTGGTCTTTTCTGTGGCATGTTTTCTTGGGAAAGACTCAGTTGTCTGATCGAATGTCTATATATTACCATTCATGGTAAGTACTATTTACTATTTTTTATTAATTAAATCAATTATATATATATATATATATTATATATATATATATATAAATATATATAATATATAATATATATACATATATATATATATATAATATGTAAATGGACCATCCCTCACGTTCGTTTACCCTCAATATGCAAGACCCAGTACACAGAAATTGAATTTCTGACACACCATATTTAAAATTTACACAGAACAAAACAAACACCTAGCTCCCATTTGGAACACTACCTAAACACAGGATCTTCCCTGACTAACAAGGGACAGCTAAGCTGTTTCCCGGTCCAAAAACCACAACAGACGGTTTTACACAATATCTTTTTACAGTTGCACACACTCACAACTGGGCTCTTCACACTGCAGCAGGCTTGAGCAGACTGACTGCTTTCTTTTTAAACCCTGTACCTGGCTCTAACTTACAATCATGCCCAGGTGCGGGTGATAATTCCACAATTAAGTTCAACAGCTGTGCATTTGCACGCGTTTTTAGCAGGGAAGAATCTGCCCCTCTCCGTGCTGTCTTACACATCCTCCCCCTTATCTTTACAAGACACTGGCCATTTAACGGCCACTTCCCTCCACCTTTAAAAGGACCACCTGCCCTCAAGTCCTAAGTCTTTGGTTTTCGCCCTTTTCCACGGACGGGCTTGAGGGTGGGTTGGTTCTTCCTCCGGCGCACTCAGGAAGGGACCTGGACGGCTTGTCCTGGGCGACCGAAACGCAGTCCTTTGACCGGGAGCGAGCAGTGACACGCAGAAGTAGGTCGCTCGGGACCGGTGCAGTGACGTCTGGGACCTCGAGAGGAACAAAGTGAAGCACGAGACGTCTAACGCCCATGGTGTGACGTCTCAGGTTCTGGGAGGAGCGGAGCTGGGGACCATGCTCACAGTTGTGCATGGCCATGCTGCGACCTGGGCATAAGGTCCAGTGTAGGGAGGTCTGGACATTCCAGACTTGTGTCCTCACAGCTGGGGTACGGGACTGCACTTAACAGCACCGTAGTGCTTCCCCCAGCCTGTTGCTGAGGCTCTTTTGGAGGTGGGTTGCTCACCTCCTCCCCCTTGACTTCAGCCGGTGACTCCGATTGCAGAAACGTCTCCTCCTCTGGTTCAGGAGACAGCTGGGTTGCTTGCGCTGGAGACAGCGGGGTTTCTCTTGCTTGCTCCCACTTTTGGAGGAGCAGCTCCAACTCGTTCGGCTCCCACTCCAGCAGCCCTAGTTTCAGTCTCCATCTCTTGTTCAGCAGCAGTATTCTGGTTGATCCTGGCGATAAACTCTGCAATGCTTTCCATTTTATGGGTCGTAGTGGCGCCCACACTCGCTGCCACCGTATGTAAATAGGCCGTCACTCACGGTTGTTCGTTTACCCCCAGTATGCAAGACCCAGGACAAAGAAATGTAATTTTATATTTTATATTTATATTAAATTTTTCAAAATTACAGAAAACAAAACAAACACCTAGCTCTCATTCAGAGCACTAACTAAACACAGGCTCTCCCCTGACTAACACGGGACAGATAAGCCGTTTCCCAGTCCACAAACCACAACAGACAGTTTTACACAATACCTTTTTACTGTTGCACACACTCACAACCGGGCTGTTCACGCCGCAGCAGCTTGCGCAGACTGACTGCTTTCTTTTTAAACCCTGCACCTGGTTCTAAATTACAATCATGCCCAGGTGCGAGTGACAATTCCACAATTAAGTTTAACAAAAGTGCATTTGCACATGTTTTTAGCAGTGCTATGTCTCACAGATGTGATGAAAGCAGGGAGGCGTGTTAAAAGTCACTCCGGTAAAATACATAGACAGTGTATAGTCCTACATAATTTAAACATTAAATTTAATTCTTATTGATAAAATCACAAAATGTACAGACAGATAATTGAAAAATTATAGTATGTAGCTTACCTTTCTAAACTGTAGCAGCTGTGGATCGGTATCTGACAGACTGGAAAATTGCAAACGTAATACCGATCCACAAAAAGGGAAACAAAACTGAACCAGGTAACTACAGACCAGTAAGCCTGACTTAAGAACATAAGAACATAAGAACATAAGAAAGTTTACAAACGAGAGGAGGCCATTCGGCCCATCTTGCTCGTTTGGTTGTTAGTAGCTTATTGATCCCAAAATCTCATCAAGCAGCTTCTTGAAGGATCCCAGGGTGTCAGCTTCAACAACATTACTGGGGAGTTGATTCCAGACCCTCACAATTCTCTGTGTAAAAAAGTGTCTCCTATTTTCTGTTCTGAATGCCCCTTTTTCTAAACTCCATTTGTGACCCCTGGTCCTTGTTTCTTTTTTCAGGCTGAAAAAGTCCCTTGGGTCGACACTGTCAATACCTTTTAGAATTTTGAATGCTTGAATTAGGTCGCCACGTAGTCTTCTTTGTTCAAGACTGAACAGATTCAATTCTTTTAGCCTGTCTGCATATGACATGCCTTTTAAGCCCGGAATAATTCTGGTCGCTCTTCTTTGCACTCTTTATAGAGCAGCAATATCTTTTTTATAGCGAGGTGACCAGAACTGAACACAATATTCAAGATGAGGTCTTACTAGTGCATTGTACAGTTTTAACATTGCTTCCCTTGATTTAAATTCAACATTTTTCACAATGTATCCGAGCATCTTGTTAGCCTTTTTTATAGCTTCCCCACATTGTCTAGATGAAGACATTTCTGAGTCAACAAAAACTCCTAGGTCTTTTTCATAGATTCCTTCTCCAATTTCAATATCTCCCATATGATATTTATAATGTACATTTTTATTTCCTGCGTGCAGTACCTTACACTTTTCTCTATTAAATGTCATTTGCCATGTGTCTGCCCAGTTCTGAATCTTGTCTAGATCATTTTGAATGACCTTTGCTGCTACAACAGTGTTTGCCACTCCTCCTACTTTTGTGTCGTCTGCAAATTTAACAAGTTTGCTTACTATACCAGAATCTAAATCATTAATGTAGATTAGGAATAGCAGAGGACCTAATACTGATCCCTGTGGTACACCGCTGGTTACCACACTCCATTCTGAGGTTTTTCCTCTAATCAGTACTTTCTGTTTTCTACATGTTAACCACTCCCTAATCCATGTACATGTGTTTCCTTGAATCCCAACTGCGTTCAGTTTGAGAATTAATCTTTTGTGCGGGACTTTGTCAAAAGCTTTCTGGAAATCTAAATAAACCATGTCATATGCTTTGCAATTATCCATTATCGATGTTGCATCCTCAAAAAAATCAAGCAAGTTAGTTAGGCACGATCTCCCTTTCCTAAAACCATGTTGACTGTCTCCCAGTACCCTGTTACCATATAGGTAATTTTCCATTTTGGATCTTATTATAGTTTCCATAAGTTTGCATATAATAGAAGTCAGGCTTACTGGTCTGTAGTTACCTGGTTCAGTTTTGTTTCCCTTTTTGTGGATCGGTATTACGTTTGCAATTTTCCAGTCTGTCGGTACCACCCCTGTGTCAAGAGACTGCTGCATGATCTTGGTTAGCGGTTTGTAAATTACTTCTTTCATTTCTTTGAGTACTACTGGGAGGATCTCATCCGGCCCAGGGGATTTGTTTATTTTAAGAGCTCCTAGTCCCTTTAACACTTCTGCCTCAGTTATGCTAAAGTTATTTAAAACTGGATAGGAACTGGATGACATGTGGGGCATGTTGTCAGTATCTTCCTTTGTAAAAACTTGTGAAAAGTAATCATTTAACATATTTGCTATTTTTTTTTCTTCATCTACGATTTTGCCATTTGTATCTCTTAAACATTTAATCTCCTCTTTGAATGTTCGCTTGCTGTTGTAATATTGGAAAAACATTTTGGAATTGGTTTTAGCTCCCTTAGCAATGTTTATTTCTATTTCTCTCTTGGCCTTTCTAACTTCCTTTTTGACTTGCGTTTGCAGTTCTGTGTACTCTTTCTGCGTACTTTCTTTTTGGTCCTTTTTTAATGCTCTGTAAAGTGCCTTTTTTCGCTGAATATTTTTTTTTAATTGATCTATTAAACCATTTTGGCAATTTAGTTTTACATTTAGATTTGTCTACTTTAGGGATATAATTGTTTTGCGCCTCTAGTACTACATTTTTGAAGAACAACCATCCTTCTTCTGTGGGTGTTTTCTCTATTTTACTCCAATCTACTTCTGTTAGTCTCTGTTTCATACCTTCATAGTTTGCTTTTCTAAAATTGTAAACCTTAGCTTTAGTCTTTACTTTTGGGGATTTAAAAAACACTTCAAATGAGACCATGTTGTGGTCTGAGTTTGCCAGTGGTTCTCTGACCTCTGTTTTAGTTATTCTATCTTCGTTATTTGAAAAGACTAAATCAAGGCATGCCTCCCCTCTAGTCGGTGCCTTGACAAATTGTGTTAGGAAGCAGTCATTTGTCATTTCCACCATTTCTATTTCATCCTTCGCGCTACCCACCGGGTTTTCCCATTTTATTTGGGGGAAGTTGAAATCCCCCATTAGTATGGCTTCTCCTTTGCTACACGCATTTCTAATGTCATTGTATAACAGATTATTGTGCTCACCGTCTGAATCTGGCGGTCTATAGCATGCTCCTATTATTATGCCTTTTGAATTTTTGTCTGTTATTCTGACCCATATTGATTCGGTTTTATTTTCTTTGTCCAGGTTTAACACCTGGGCTTCAAGACTGTTTCTTATGTATAGCGCTACCCCTCCTCCTCTTCTGTCCTGCCTGTCTTTCCTATACAGTGTATACCCACAAATATTATATTCGTCCCCATCACTCTCAGATAACCACGTTTCTGTAACACCTATCACATCATAGTTACCTGTTAGTGCAGTAGCTTCAAGTTCTAGAATTTTGTTTCTGATACTTCTAGCATTTAGATAAATACATTTAATGGTTGTCTTACCTGAGTTGTTGTTCTTGTTTTGATGCGGTCTCCCTTCTGTTTTTTTGTTGATTTCTCCCCCCTTCCTTTCTAGTTTAAATGCTTCTGAACCTGCTCGAGGATCTTTTCTCCGAGTAGACTAGTTCCCTTGTTATTTAAATGCAGTCCATCCCGTCTATACAGATAGTCCTCGTTGTAGAATGTGGTCCAATGATCAAGATAGGTGAAGCCTTCCCGTGTGCACCACGTCTTCAGCCATTCGTTTTGATTAATTATTTCCAGCTGTCCATATGGTCCTTTGCAAGGTGCGGGTAGTATACCAGAAAATACCACAGTTTTGGTTTTCTCTTTTAATTTCCTTCCTAGCTCTCTGAATTTGTTTTGCAGGGATTTTGGTCTGTCTCTTCCAATGTTGTTTGTACCGATGTGGACGACTACTACCGGGTCGTCTCCTGTTCGTTCTAGGAGCCTGTCCACGTTCTCAGTGATGTGCTTGACCGAGGCTCCCGGAAGGCAGCACACTGTTGTAGTAAGGGGGTCCAAACTGCGAATTGAACTTGCTGTGTTTCTCAATATGGAGTCCCCAACAATCATGACCTCCCTTCTTTTTGCTGTCTGGTCACCACTGTCAATAGGGTCCTGGATGTTGTTCCTTTCATTCTCTTGTTGTTGGTTCTGTTCATCAAAATTCTGAAGTGACTCAAATCTGTTGGTTGTTTTGATTTCTGGTGGTTGTGTTTGACGAAGTTTCTTTTTTTCCCTGCTTCTGCCTACCTGAACCCAGCTGTTCTGACCTTCTATCTCCCTGGTGGCTTTCAGTCTGTTAGGGGTGATGCAGACTTCCATGAATTGTGGGTGTGCCAGTTCCTCAAGATCCTGTTGCTGTCTCACTTCTTCCAGCTCCATTTCTAGCATACTTACTAGTTTATGCAAATCCTGGATCGCGCGGCACTTTACGCACATTTGGTTTAGCTCCGCTGGGTTTTCTCGGATTTCCCACATCAAGCAGGTGTCACAGATTACTGGCTTGAAGACCATGTTGAGGTTTTTTTTTTTTAAGTTTAGTTTCTTCTGCAGCTGTCAACCTGCTTTCAAACTGCTTCGAAACTGCTCTGTACTTTTCCACGCCTGTACTTCTCCCACTCGCTGTCGCTGGGAAGACTGCCTCGTTTAACTGCGTTGTTCTGCTGTGCTGTTGGCTCCTCCCCTCGCCCGTGTCTCAAAACGGCGCTGAATTTGAATCAGCTGCTCCGAGTTTCAGCTTGTTTGTTATCAGAAAAACACACGCGGCTGTTTGACTTTGAGCTGCTGCTGTGTTTCCCCAATGTCCTCTGTTTTCAAACTTATGGAAACTATAACAAGATCCAAAATGGAAAATTACCTATATGGTAACAGGGTCCTGGGAGACAGTCAACATGGTTTTAGGAAAGGGAGATCGTATCTAACTAACTTGCTTGATTTTTTTGAGGATGCAACATCGATAATGGATAATTGCAAAGCATATGACATGGTTTATTTAGATTTCCAGAAAGCTTTTGACAAAGTCCCGCACAAAAGATTAATTCTCAAACTGAACGCAGTTGGGATTCAAGGAAACACATGTACATGGATTAGGGAGTGGTTAACATGTAGAAAACAGAAAGTACTGATTAGAGGAAAAACCTCAGAATGGAGTGTGGTAACCAGTGGTGTACCACAGGGATCAGTATTAGGTCCTCTGCTATTCCTAATCTACATTAATGATTTAGATTCTGGTATAGTAAGCAAACTTGTTAAATTTGCAGACGACACAAAAGTAGGAGGAGTGGCAAACACTGTTGTAGCAGCAAAGGTCATTTAAAATGATCTAGACAAGATTCAGAACTGGGCAGACACATGGCAAATTACATTTAATAGAGAAAAGTGTAAGGTACTGCACGCAGGAAATAAAAATGTACATTATAAATATCATATATTGGAGAAGGAATCTATGAAAAAGACCTAGGAGTTTTTGTTGACTCAGAAATGTCTTCATCTAGACAATGTGGGGAAGCTATAAAAAAGCTAACAAGATGCCTGGATACATTGTGAAAAGTGTTGAATTTAAATCAAGGGAAGTAATGTTAAAACTGTATAATGCACTAGTAAGACCTCATCTTGAATATTGTATTCAGTTCTGGTCACCTCGCTATAAAAAGATATTGCTGCTCTATAAAGAGTGCAAAGAAGAGCGACCAGAATTATTCCGGGCTTAAAAGGCATGTCATATGCAGACAGGCTAAAAGAATTGAATCTGTTCAGTCGTGAACAAAGAAGACTATGTGGCGACCTAATTCAAGCATTCAAAATTCTAAAAGGTATTGACAGTATCGACCCAAGGGACTTTTTCAGCCTGAAAAAAGAAACAAGGACCAGGGGTCACAAATGGAGATTAGACAAAGGGGCATTCAGAACAGAAAATAGGAGCCACTTTTTTACACAGAGAATTGTGAGGGTCTGGAATCAACTCCCCAGTAATGTTGTTGAAGCTGACACCCTGGGATCCTTCAAGAAGCTGCTTGATGAGATTCTGGGATCAATAAGCTACTAACAACCAAACAAGTAAGATGGGCCGAATGGCCTCCTCTCATTTGTAAACTTTCTTATGTTCTTATGTTCTTATGTACGCGGAGATCTAAAACAAGACGGCTACCTCAGTCAGAACAAGTGTTAGTGTCTCGTGCCTGTTGGCACGCTCGAGCAGACACACGAGTTTTGTTGAGGTTTCAGATGAGATAAGCTTATGTAGTAGAAATAAATAATAATAAATAATAATAATAATAATAATAATAATAATAATAATAATAATAATAATAAAATCCAATAATAGCGTGTTTCAAAATATACATTTATTTTTTAAAAATTATTATGTAAATTATATGATTTGTACTTAGTTCTGTTATACCAACAATGAAGTTGTGTTATTATTTTAAAATTTCAATTTCTAATTGGATTTAAGGCAGGTAAATTTAGTAGTGATGTGGAATTACATGAAATTAATGATCTTTCTTCATACAGAAAGTTATGAGACGCTTTTCACTGTTGACTGCCTGCTCAGGTTGAGACAACACCCTTAAAACGTGACTTTCTGGAATAAAGAAATTAAAAGGCCACCGATTAGGCTTCAACAGCAGTATTAGCTGAACCCCAGTCAGAGAGAGCCAGAGAGAAAAACTGTGTATAACTCAAGCCCTTGCAACAGATTTAAATTTAAATTTGAGATTTAAATTACATTTTGACATATTTCAGCGTGTGATAGATTTAAAATGACATTGTAAAGTCAATACTTTATTTTCTGTGTTCATACTGTACACTGTAAATGTTTTGACATTCCTTTTCAGTATTTCATAGCATTTGATAGTAAATAACAATGAAAACATACAGAAAAAGATAAGTGTTATCTGGCAAAATTCAAAAGAAGATTCCTGCTCGGACAAAAGCAAGACGGAAAAGAAAGCAAGTTAACATTAGATTTGCAAAAGGTATACTTAAAACATTATCAAATATTCCTTTTAACATGCCAGTATCCCTTTAACTTGTATGAATCCAATCAACATATTGTTGTATCCATAATATTATATATGTAATATTATATTTAATATTATATGCAGATTTGTAAAAAATACATAACGTTTTTAATTTTAATCTTGTTCTTTTCTAACTCACAGAAACAGGCAACAGTATTTTACACAACTAAATAAGAAATGTTCTGATACTACAAAGGTAAAATTATAAACTTGCAAATTATGTTTGTTTTCTGTTTTCACCAGTTAACTAATGCCAGGCTTACACTGCACGATTTTTGCTGATCGCCGACGAGCTGAGGAGTCGGTGACTAATTTCTTAAAATCTGGGACAAAATGGTTGATAAGTGTGAGAGGGTCTACGATGCCTTGTTAATAGCTTCTGCGATGTCCCGACGCTTTTACGACATCCCGACAAATTTCTAACATGTCAGAAAACGTTAGCACCCGACAAAGTAATTTGTGAAATGTGTGAAGGGCTACGGGCCGATTTATTGACGATGCTGCCAGCAACCAATAGTACAAGCTAGCAACAATGTGCCACGCAAGGTGTGGAGCCTCGAAGTTGAGGAAAGGATGGTGGAGATGTGGCTGGAACACCCGTGTCTCTTTGAAATAAGTGACATTTCCTATTATCATCGCTCATTGAAGGAACAAAGGGAAATTGATTTGGAACTTCAGGCCCTGTAAGTAAATAATTGTTATAACTTGTTAACGCTGAAGCAGATACTGTGTGTGCTCTCGTGGCAATAAATTCCTACAGTCACTCGTATTATTCGATATCCCTTTCAACCCCCTGCTGTAGGCTATGCTTGTATTGCTAATTTAATCAAAATAGGAGGATGGGTGTGCGTCTGTGTGTGTGACAAATAGAAAGAATGTAGATTATGTTGTTGTTGCATATTTAAACCTATAACAAGCTTATAGTAGCCTATTGAAGTTGTATTCTAGTCTGTTCAAAAGCGCAACACTCGCTCGTAGTACAACATATTTATTAGTTTAAAAGTCTTCAAATTATTCATCAGAATTTCGTCTCCCACGCCAATCTTTTAATCAAATAAATATTTTGTACTACGAGCGAGTGTTGCGTTTTTTGAACAAAATATATTTTATTATATTGGATGCCTCTCGACTCGAGTTGGTTCAGAGCACAGACGTCAAGGAAATAAATATTGAAATTGATATAATGTTATAACTCTTATAAACGTTATTTTATTTTATTTATTTATTTTTTATTACAATATTGAACATTTGTGCAGTCTATGCCCTGAAGTATAAATTCTCATGCTGGAATTTTCAGAGTATGAAATTAGCAATATCCACGGTCCTATTAAACCAATTGCGCGGCCAAATGGATCTTTTCTGCGTTTTCTTCTTTTTTTTTCTGTGCAAAACAATGCACAGACAACAGTGATCGCCTCCTCGCTTGAGTACACGATTATCCTGAATGTCGTCTACGGTTCTGCAATGAAAATAGACGCAGGCCGCGACAAGATATCTTGTGTAGTGCGTCTCCCCAGAACTCCCTAGAAGTTAATTGTTTTTAGTCACTACTTTGGGATATGCCCAAAGAGAGTGGCCACTTTGCAATTATATATGTTAAATTCATTTTTAAAAATTATCTCTAGAACTTTGAAGAGCAGAACATAGAGATGGACATTGTTCATCATCAGGGCAATCCAAATGATCCATCTACACCGACATTAAACCTGTTAATGGAGTAAAGTCGGGTCGCAATGCTGCCCTTTGTTCTAAAACATGGTCTGACAAAAACTGCATTAACTTACTTACTTGAACTTTTACTAACCATTTACTAAGTTTATAAACACCCTCAAATTCCATCATTACTGTCATAGATGTACAACCTATATTGTAGTTACTGATCCAAAATCTGATCACCCCCTAACCAGTGTGACATGTTCCAATTAGATTAATGTTACTGACAGTTTTACACAAGGGATTTGTCTTTGGAAAAACAGTTATGATTTTTTAGATAATTGTGGTGGATGTAAATTTTCTTAAAACATGGGTTGCAATAGTGATAATAGCATTAGGGATATTTATGATGGACAGAGATATATATTGACAAAAAGATTGTGCTCTGTAGGTGATTCATTGACGTTAATGTTTAATTATGATGTGGCTCCTGTGTTTCATTCCTCGCAATTCAGTGTCTGACCTATACTGTGCTCTAAATGAAGTCCAATCACATCTTAGGAAACACCATGCATTATTGTGTGGCTGTGGTTTGGAATTGAAAACCAGTAATATACACTTTATTTGAGCTTTTTGTGGAAGAATGCTGCCATTTATCCACATAAGGGTTTAACTGGTATGACTCTGAAACCAGATTATTCCAGAATGTAAACGTTTACCTAACGTGGTATATGTGATTCTGTAGCAAGACCTTGAATTCAAAACTTTAAACATTTTAATGGGAAACATGGCTGTGGGCATTGCCTTCATTCTGGAAAACAAGTGGCAAAAGGAAGAGGAAAGGTGAGGGTGTATCCCTGCTCTGGTGTGGTACCAGAGGGAAGAGAACATAGATCTACAGTTGAATTGGCAGAACCTGCAACAAGGCAGGTGTAGATATTCTGGGAGTAAAAGGTCCCCCCTTCTTAATGTACCTTTCTTTGATATTATAGAAACTGCGGTCCCAGAATACATTCACTGTGTGGTTTTGTGAGTGTGTAGACAAATGTGTACATTGTGGTTTGACTCTTGTTATCATAATGAAAGTTGGTACATTGGAACCACAGTGGCAGAAATTGATGACTTACTTGTGTCAATACAACCATCTTGTACAATGACAAGAGTTCCACGCTCCATTACTACTAGAATGTATTGGAAAGCTCATGAATGGGAAGTATAGCTCCTGTATTGCAGCTTACCAGCACTTAAGGGACTACTTTCCACAAAATTATATAGGCATAGGGCACTTCTTGTGGAGGGGGTTAGCATTTTATTGGGCAGTGAGATTACTGAAGAACTCCTTCAGCATGGACACAAGACCCTTATTTACTATGCTGCTAAAGTACAGGAGCTGCATGGGGAACAACACTTGAGCTTTAATATCCATCTCTTATTACATCTGCAACAAAGAGTCAAAAACTGGGATCCTCTGTGGGCCCACTCATCCTTCATATTTGAGAATTACAATGGAAAGTTGCTTCAAATGGTAAAGAGCAGTAATGCTGAACCACTTCTGTAAAATCTTTATAATGAAACAGCGCTTGCCTCAAATTGCTAAGCCCTACATAACTTCAGCTTCATTTGAGTTTCAAGCATTCTATGAGAAACAAATCTGCACCACATTAAACATGCAGAGATATGGCATTACTACATTAAGTTCTGGTAATATTTTTAAAATATCTGAACATGTGTGATCCAGTGGTTAAAGTCCAGGACTTGTAACCAGAAGGTCACTGTTTCAAACCCCACCTCTGTCTTAGACTGACTAAATAGAGATGCAAATGCAAAATACTACAATCGAATAATTGTAAATCATGAGGTTATCCATAGTAAAAAATATTTAAGGAGTGTGAAACTAAACAGCTATGTAGTTAATCTACACAATAGGGGTGTCCTTAGAATAGAAACATTTGTAAAGTTGCTGGGCGAGCAACAAAGTGTGTGCAATGCTATTGGTGTGTATGGGAAATTAACACAACAAAGATTAAATTCGGGTGATCTGTTGAAGACCAAAACTAGCTCATATTAAACTTGTCAGTTTTCCCCAAAGAGTTCCCCCTATACTGCCATTGACTTGCACAAATTGTAAGGAAATGTTTATACACTGAGCATCAAAAGAAACTTATCATCACTATTATAACACACTGTGACCAGGATGACGGTAGTGGTGACGTCAGACCTGGAAGAACACAGAAACCAAAAGACTTGATGGCGGTGAACCTGAGACGCTACGGTGTCCAGCATTTTATTAAATAATAATAAACAAAAAGATCTGAACAAACAAAAAAGACACACAAAACAAAGGGTGCGTTGGCCAAATAAACAAATTAATTCCAAAAAACAAGTATCGTGCTGGTTTTAGAACCAGCAGCTCTAGCAATTGTTACCTCCTGTCTCCATTCTTGTTCATCAATGAACTCCTCTCCACCCCTGAGCGCAGACAGCTGCAGCCT
This sequence comes from Polyodon spathula, assembly GCF_017654505.1. Taxonomy (NCBI): domain Eukaryota; kingdom Metazoa; phylum Chordata; class Actinopteri; order Acipenseriformes; family Polyodontidae; genus Polyodon; species Polyodon spathula. Next base: position 60,183,649 of record NC_054535.1, on the reverse strand, counting down.
TTTATAATTTGTGACCAAGGGATTAAACTAGCTATTAATTATTGATTTATCCCTCGGTCACATTCTGCACAGGTTTAAATAAGAATGCGTGACTGTCAGCTAGCTAAACAATCAGTAGCCGAACAGTCACGCATCCCCACAAGGTTTCCAAAAATAAAAATAACAACCTGGCGGACGGCGTCTCGCTCGCCAAGCAAACAATACGTAACAATAATAATACAATAAAAAATAATAATATCGGACAGCTTTCGCTGTTGCATTAACACAAATCATAACAATAATAAAGAAAGGGGCGGGACACTCCGCCACACTTGCCCCCCTTGTGCGCAGCACATATGGCCTTAAAGGCCACCTCCACCATTAGTCTCCAAAGTCTCGGCCCAGGAACAGGGGCAGCAACGGGCAAAAGGTGGTGGCCACGATGGGAGGTCCTCCTCCCACCCCAACAGCTGTAGCGGCCAGGCCGACTGTACACAGGCCGGCTCCTCCGGCCAAGACAATCCTGGCTGCCGCCCGGCTGACTGTGGGGGTGGTCTCCTGAACTTCTCCCCCTTCTCTGTAGCCAGCAGCTCCCCCTTGTGGGGCTCCGGCCACCAAATTCCCTGCAGCGAGTGCTGCGGGGAAGGAGGTGGTCTCCTGACCTCTCCCCCCTTCTTCATAGCCGGCAGCTCCCCCTTGTGGGGCTCTGGCCACAGTATTTCCTGCGGAAAAGCAGGGCTGACAGTTCTGGCGACCCCAGGCGACGGTAGCAGCAGCGGACCCTTGGGAGGTGAACTCAGGAGGGGAGCCTCTGGCCATAAAGGTGGCAGCGAGACCAAAAGCATATTTTGTTTTATATACTGATAAAAATGTTTGTCAAACGTAAGTAGTCTACGTGATAGTATTGAAATCATTTTTACTAACCAAGAATATTAAATTAAGAGCTGAGGAGTATGTTTTCATTGACATCTAGTTAAATTAATTGGTAACTATTAACAAACGTAACCCTTTTCCACATATCCCACTGTATCTCATGATTTTAAGCTCAACCTTCAGTGACTGTAAAGAAGCTGGGATGGTAACAAAGTCGGCTTTCTAATAAACTAAACAAAACTATGTAGCCCATACGAGGTATAGAAAAACGCTACCACTTGAAATTGGTAAGCGTTTCACACAAAGGTATATGAAGGCAGAGAGAGAGAGAGAGAGGGGAATTAATTGAAAAAATTAATATGCATGTTTTTTTTTTTTTGTTTAGCCTGTAATGTTTTGGAACAGCATGCACCTATAAATAAATGTTTGGGATGCTCCTGTGTGAAATGTATATACAGTCTCTCTACATATTTGTTTTTAATTTTTGAATTTAGTGGATCAGTTAAAACATTACTTTTTGGTTCTTGGTGCATCTAAATAACTAACCATTACTTGAACAAGATGTCATTTTCATAGAAATAAATGAAAGCAGCTGCTTTACGATCACACTTTTAATTAAAAATGGAACAGTTAACGACTGAAATCATTTATACGTTGATAAATATTGCTTCCTGGTGTATCTGTACCCTTTAATTTGATCAAAATACTGTAACTTTATTGTAATTGTCAATGTGGATAGCGATATTGCTTCTGACTGCCAGAATAATGAACAGTAATGATCATTTTTGTATCGGCACACACATTTTTATTGGTAAATGTCAATACATTTACCTGTATATTAGCGCTGGGGTAAAAGCGGGAACGGGACTTTTTAATTGAATTAAAAAACAGCAGAGAAAGTTACACACACTCTGTTATTAATCCGTTCCGGCCCAGAACCGTTCGGTTCTGAAGGTGCAAAGACGACAAAAACTATTCATATAATAGAAATAGACGAGAATAACATAGCACTGTTGAACAAATCCACTGAACCCATCTTTAAGTTCCCATTCCGTGCAATAAACAGCTGTATAAATAAACCCACCTGGAAACACTGGGTTCCAAAGCTGCGCAGAGTATGGAAATGATACACAAAATATAACTAAGTGAGGATAACTGTTGAAAAAAACCCACCGTACCAGCCTGTAATTTCCCATTCCGGATAATAAAATGGTGTATTTTTTATTATTTTTATAGAGAACATATACACACACACACACGCACACATATATGTATATGTATGTACACACAGTTGTAGTCAAAAGTTTACATACCCCAATGGAAATTTCTAATTTCTAGAAATTTGTCAAAAACAAATAATTATAGGAAAAAAAAATTGTAGCAAAAGTTATAAGAAACAGATGTCTACAATGATTTATTTCAGCATTTTCTTTTTTTTTTTTTTTTTTTTTTTTTTTTTTTTGCAAAACTCCAAAAATACTAATTTAAAAATATTCATACCCTGACAAGGAAATTGAAATGAATACCTGGTTGAGGCACCTTCAGCAATAATAACCTCTTTTAAATGATTGAGATATGTATCAATGAGCTTTTGTCGTGATTCTTCAGTGATTTTTGACCATTCTTCACGCAAAATTGTACAAAATTGGGTGGATAATGTGTAGACGTGTCTTTTTGTGTTTTTCTTTAGCGGTCATAATCCACTAAAAATACATTATTTGAAGTGACAAAGTTGGGTGAGTGAGTATAAAGACATCTATTTATCATTGTGACAGAAATACAATGAGTTCTGGTTATAAGTCTTTCTCTCGACCTGTGAGGGTGCTAAATAGCGAAAGGAGAAGTCTCTGGACGGGCTGGCCTCATAGTTCGTTTCCGCGGTCGGGAAGGCGGTCAGCCTGGAAGTAAGCGAGACTTTTGCAGTAACGTATTGCCCTGGAAAGTAAACGAGGTAGCAGTTGCAAGCCATAGACGCAGCTGCAATCGGGATAGCATAAAAGGGGCCAGAGAAATGCTAATCTTTTCCTTCACTTGGTTTAAAATACGAGGAACAGGAAGGACTGGGAGACTGTCCCTTGAAATAGAAAAGAGTTTGTGAGAGTTTTGCTTGTTTGTGTGTTTAGTAACTGTCTGTGTCTTTTTGTAATCATGAGACCGCTAAGAACGAATCTGGAGCTATCGCCTTGGGCCAGCACTAAACTGGATCATTGCTGCACTTTTCACTCACTGTCTTTAATAAATTATCACCCACCACGAGCACTACAGCACGCACCCGGACTGGTGACAGTGTCTTGTCTTATTGTGGGGTGGATAAATACTGTGTTATTATTTTGGTTGTGCAGAACCGTTCGTGTAAATAGCCTCCATAGGAGGTTTATTGTTTTGGTCACCAAACTGGGAATTACAAAATAAAGTCTTTCTAACTGGATTACAATTGCCTGTCTGTGATTATTCATGCACTGCATCACCCTGCACCTGTACACAATCAGCAGTCACTTTCCCACAGAAGTATAACAAAAAAAAATAGTATTTGCATTTAAATTAGAAGCAGTATTGGATTGCTTATATTTTACAGCATATATGAAACATAATATCCATATATCCCTTAAATGTATCACAGATGATTAATATTTTTTTGCATATATGTTTTATTGAATATGTGAAACTTATGTGTATATGTCACTTATATCATTCATATATGATTCTTAATTTTTTTTCCCCCATGTGGGGTACATGAATATCTGTGCAAACCTATTCAGAATGTAGGAAATCTGTAATGACATTTTTTCACATGGGACTAAGATTGGCATTTATTAAATGGGAATCAATAGTGCAATTTAAATATAATATTTATAGTACACAACAAAATATGAAAGCTCAACATTAATTTCAACAAACAACAACTTTAATGAAAAAATATATTGTAGCCTATTTCAATAGGAACATTAGCCTGCCTGTATTAAACCAAAACAATAAAAAGCAATAATGATCTGGTTCTCTCTTGCCGTTTTCAATGAATATAATTTAATTGGAAAATAAAAACATACTAAGATAACAACTGCCTAGCCTAAGTTTAATTAATCGTTTTTGTAATCTACTAGTGGCTTCTGTTGCATACACATCACTGATAATAGTGCAGACTGTGGGTCAAACCAGTGTTCGTGTTGGGGTGCGTATTTTTTTTTAAATCAATGTCATCCTTCAGGAGTCCTCTGAATGCCTTTTAATTTATTTGTTTTCTTAAACCATTTAAATGCAAAACCATAACAAATGCATGTATAGATTTTTTAAATGTATTATTTGTCCTGCTGTTGCCTTTAATTCATTTTTCTGCACGTGCTACTACTTTGTATATGATGTAGAATAGATGAATGTAAACATCTAACACTAGTACGTACAATACTCTTTCAAATAAACATGTATTCATTTTGAATGTGTGGTTCTTAAGGACGATATTATTGTCATTGCTTGCGCCCCGGCACCTCTTTCTTTACACATTAAGCACTAATCAGATCTATTGACTCAACGTTACTCGAGCCAGATTGGTGATTCGACTCGAGCTTGGCATGTCAAAGACTCGACTTGACTCAAGTCTTTACTCCTCAATGACTCAACTCCGAGTCCCAATTTTGGTGACTTGTTACATCTCTGGTTTGTACGCATTAAACATGAAACAGTACTTTGGTGTGGACGCTTTGAGCTGGATTAATTCATTGAGTTTGGTTCTCGAGATCAGTTATGTAGTGTGGACAGGGCCTTAGTCACAGTTACAATACCCATTTTTATTTAAATCAATGTTTTTTCTGCTGTAAAAGTTATTTAGTGCTACCAAAATGGCACAATGTGTGACACTTAACTGTAGAAGGGTGTTCACAGTTTAAGTGATCTTCAGTGGTGTAGTCATGGTTATTTGCTGAGGATGCCTTTGAGCTTCCATGCAGCAGAACTTCACTGGATACAAGAAGCACTCTCAGTTTGCTTTTTCAAACCTTTTTTAAATGAATACATTGAGCAACATCACTAATCCTAAGGTTCTCTGAGGTATAATGACTAAGTTTCATATGTGGTTATATCAGTAATCATAGCAATCGTGGCTTATATAACAACATTCTAAACAGCATCACAAAACATTTTAAAGTACTGTATATTAACACGTCAACAAAAACAAACAAAAGTGCAATCATCCAGCAGTAGTCACCATACAATCTATAGCTGTTTGGGATCCAGACATATTGTGCTGTAACTATATATTTAAACTCTTCATGGCTAACGGTAATTCCCATTAAAACAGAACACATACTGATTTCTTTTTAATGGTTAGTATAGTTTAAACATTTAGTGGATATCTAAACTGTTATTGACAGTAAAATAAACTAATCATAGACTGAGGAAAGTTTAGGGAGACGGTGCTTGAGCTGTACTTGTTGAGCTTTGTCAGATTTCTGAACTTTGCAATCCTGTCTTGTACAGTGAATGGTGGTTGGTCGACCTGGACTGAGTGGTCTGTCTGTAACGGTCGCTGTGGCAGAGGTTATCAGAAGCGCACCCGGAGCTGCACCAATCCTGCTCCCCTTAATGGAGGAGCTTTCTGTGAGGGACAGACTGTTCAGAAGCTTGCCTGCACCACCTTGTGTCGAGGTAAACAGTGACATATTTAAAGGGATTTAGGACGACAAAAGTTTTCCAGTGTATGGGTCTGCCTGTCTTAGCTTTTGTTCTGTTTCCTTTTTGTTAAATAATAAAATTAAATCAATATACTAGCTTTCTTGATTAAAATGTGTATGCCACCTGACTGTTTTGGTTTGCCCTAGAGTAAAATTAGCCTTAATATTTCTGGCCTTTAATTCTACAGACACATTTGCTTCTGATCCTTCTTCCTATTTAGCCAGGTAGTTTTACCAGAACACAAAAATGGCAAGAGAGATAAATAGAGCATGCTAGGCCAATTTCAACCTAATTGACCTATTTGACCTTCATATATAACACAAGTCCATACGTTTGTGAGGCAACTGTTTCTTGACATTGTATTCAAGCACATATTTACACGTCTGATATGCAGTGGTTTAAACCAGTGTTTCTCAAACTTTGTGGATCGTGCCCCTCTTCCACACACATGTACATATACCGGTAAAAGAAGAATCCAACATGCAACTGGCTACTCTGTATGTCACTGCTGTTGTGTTTGCTTCTTTTGCACCAAATAGCCACTGATCAATTATGATAATAGCAAACTTAACACTGCAAATAATTGTTTACCAGTTGTGTCCAACACTTACTAATGTACCAATAAATTACAGACTTTGATCAATAATATGTAAGCTCAGAAGGCACCAGTCAGATGTACAGCACCGTCTGAAAACTTTTACATGCCAGGAGGTGTCAGCAGTAGAATTTGACCTAAAATTATATATATATATAGGTTAATATATGCACAGCAATTAAAACCTTCTCATGCACCCTCCCCCCCCAGATACATTCTGTGTCCTCTATGAGGGGCACACCCCTCAGTTTGAGAACCACTGGTTTAAACTATGCATTTTCTTAAAAGTACACATTGGTACAGGCACTGTCAGCAGATGCCTGTAAAATTAAAATGTTTTCCCCTCCACTTTTCAAGCAGATTGTTAAGAAAATTATATTGTAATTCGGTAAAAGACGTCAGGTCTCTACTGTTTTTAATTATACGTGCTAAAATGTATTACAAAAGGAGCTTTATGGAGAAAATGAGTTGCTTTTAGTGGTCAAATAATAACAGGGTTTAAGAATGACTTTGAATGAATCAGATACAATATTATGTTCTATTTCAAACACAAAATGTAACCATTTCCATGTGGGTATTTACCATCCTAAAAACCTGAATCCGAATCCTGAATATTGTATTCCAAAGCTGTTCATTGAGCCTGACACAGTCATGGCCTACCCCCGAGGGCACAAAAGGTCTGCGTTCACAGATCTCAGCTCCATTTTTCCTTTCAAGGCTGAATGGAGCACCTTGTTCAGATAGTACATTGTTGCTTCTATCTGTATATATTTTGCATTTATTGTGTTTTTACACAAATTTTGATATTTTAAATAATCGCTGTATTTTTGACTAGTTTGATTAGTTTTGACTAATTGCGTACTGTGTGCACTACAGCTTGTTGCTTGCAACGTCCTACTGCCCCGCGTGAAGCCAGCGGCTCGAGTCGCTCCTTCCCAAGGATCCAGCAACATAAGTCAGCTGACTTTGTTCTCTTTGTTTAGTTTAATTACAGTTTGTTGTTGAGAAAATATTTTCTCTTATGTTTTTTTTTTTTTAACAGATTCTAAGCACAGGCCTGTCTGCAACATGGTGCTCATTCCTGTACTTTGCCATACGTGGTGACTGCGAACTGGTGGACCCTTACCTAACCGCTACAGAGGTCACTGACCCACTCCTGACCCGTTGCTAAAGCCAGGTTCAGAAAATGTACTGCACCAGTCCTGAACCAATACCAACTCGCTGTTAAATACACCGACCCGGCACCTTCCAGGTACCGATCCAGTTACAGCCTATTACCGACCGGTGCTCAAGTCACCGGTCCGGTAACAAACCGGTCCCGCTCGGGTCTTGACAAGCCTGGTCAATATCTGTAAATAGATTGAGGAGACTGTACAACTGTATACTGTACAGTGCATTGCTTGCTCCTTGTATCATGCCTGGGTTCTATCCCTGTGAGACATGCAAGGCCAGTCTGCCTATTTATGACAAGCATGGCAGGTGCTCTTTCCAAGCGCATGCATGAGAAACAGCTACCCCACAGCTCTAAGGATCACTGTGCATCCCTTACTCCTGCTCAGCACTCTTCCCCATGGCTCTGTGCCAAGGGAGAGCAGACAATGCACCCGGGAAAGTAGCCCAGTCATGAAACTGTCCTCACGGTCTTCCTCCATGAGGCTGTGAGTACAGATTGGCCATAGACATATTGAGGAGGTGGGCGAAAAGGAGCTGGCATTCCTGTCTGAGTCTGACAGCATGTCCCTTGTGGTTAAGAGCTTATACCGTTAATCAAAAGGGCCACTGCAATCTTGCAAATGCCCTGGCATACAGTAGGGAAAACAAGGCAGTCAATTTTCTCCTGCTGTTTCCCAGTTGATGGATGCCCTATATAGTTTGTAGTGCGCAGGTGTAGTGGCGATGTGATTATGAAACTGAAGAGAGACAAAGTTCACGATCCATCTGGTGATCACAAAGAATAATCCCAGGCAATACACAACAATGTGTGTTGCACTATTCCAAAACAACGGGTTGCAGTTCCGATAAGGCAGTCCGTAAATAATAAACACAGTAGAACACGCATGTTCACAATCCAGAGTGATTGCTATAATGCTTGTGGTGTAATACAATTTATTTGTGTACAGTTGTGCACGGTTGCCCGGGTTTAGTGTTGGCCCTAAGCGACAGCTCTGGAATGTTAGCCGTCTAATAACAAACAAGTAGATTTTTAGACACGACAAAACACACAGAAACACTTCCAGTTCAGCTTAACCATAAACAAAGGAACAGATCACCTTGCTACGTCCCCTTATATATCGTCAGTCATGCCCACTTGGTTAACGAGTGCAACCGTTTCTCCTCCATCCTGAAAAGCTGTCACATCGCTTCCCTTCTGGGGCGATGACTTGGTGTACCATAGGTCCGTCCCCTTTCTAGATGGTCATCTTCCACTTAAACCTGGGAATAAATTGTCAGGCCATCCAGTCGAGGGCACTCTGTTCCCTTCACACAGCACCCTCCCAGGTCGGGATGGAGATTTATAATCAAGATTCACTCTTTCTCTGTCACATAGCCACACACCACAGGAACCAGAATAATTTTTTTTAATATCATGTTTGGTCTTGATTTTATACAAAATTGTTTGACAGGTGCACATTTCTACCTTTGAGACATGATTGGCATGGTTTTAGCTTATGTGAGTGAATGTATATATCCATTTAAAACAGAGTGCAATGCCTTTTTGAAAAGCTGCGTTCCTGTAGAACCTGGACATACACTCTGACATGTTTGTCTTTTTTTGTTTAATTGCTTTCAAATATTTTTAATTCATAATAAATATCGTCTGTATACTTATGTACATATATATGTTAGACTATGAATAATGTCTGAGCAACCGCAAACAAAAAATCAGATTTTAACAATTTTTGTTTCAGAAAAATACTTTGTGCACTTTGTCCATAAAATATTTAAACACATTTTCAATATAAATAAATACTACATTATAATAACTAATTAATAGCTATACAAGTAATATACTACATTGTACCAAATTCCAAAAATGAAAAAGGAGTCGATAATGTAAAAAATAAATACATAAATAAATAAAAGGGTAACAGTAACAACAAAGTAAGATTTACAGCAGCAGTACAAAATAGAGCAACAGCCAAGCAGATAATTCTAATAAATCATTTTTTTTTCTCTTACTGTATGTATATTAGACAGAATGAAAAAACTTACTTATACACAACCTATACATATTTCTTCAAAAATTATATCAGTTATCAAATGTTATTGCATTTAGAATTCAGGTTGACCAATCTGTCAAATTTACAATTATCTATGACAAAAAATAACTGCACCAATACAGAATCAAAGCCAAAGGCTATCAGCATTTATCACTAGTCTATATAAACAACATAGCATGTTTTTCAAACTGCCACAGGCAATGCATTGCATATAATTAGTCAAACGCAATTGAAATTTATCAATCAAGATTGCTTAGCAGAGTTCAACATTAAATGCTCAGTACCCAACAATAGTTGATAAAAGTTACAAAAATTTACCAATCAGGAATAAGAAGGTTTTGGCTAACACAAATACATTAGTCACTAATGATAGTGTGAGATAAGAACTTTAGAACAAATCATTAACACTTAACATATGTTAATAGCATCCTTAACACATGTGAATGAGCTTTAACACATAGAAACATTAACATTAAATATTTCTTAATAAGGTTAAAAAATGTAGACTAAAAGCAACATTAGAATGTTAACACATGAGAATTAGCATTACATTTTAAACAGTAGCAATAGCATTAGTCATCTAGTAATATTTAAGCAATGTAGAGGCATAGCAGCATTAGTACCTATAGAATTAGTAATATTGCACATGTTATTATATTGCACAATTATATATTGCATTCAATAAAAGAAAAATAAATCCAATATGATTCATCTCAAGCATACACACTCGAAATTACTGACAATTCAAGGTTTTCAAGTAATAAAGCATGATTAAAAATACCATCAATTAACCTAATTATTCATTAAAATACCACTCTAATTAATTCTTAGAATATGCAATAAATACTAATATCAAAAGCTCACTTATTACAAAACAAACAATAAAGCCTAATCCAGCCCAATGAAATATATTTCATACAGAGCCAACATCCAGTACAAGCTATAGGGAAGAAACAACCACCCCAACATATTAATTGTTGAACACAGAGGTTTACAAGTTATTTAAAAAAAAAAAAAAAAAACAGGACGGAAAAAAACATATTAAACGCCACTATTAAATATCTATTCATTCCATACAAACAATTCGATCTGCTCTTATTTTGACTATGGCAAATAACAAAACCCGGTAGCTTGTTATTAAAAAAAAAATAAAAACACTATTCAGTTCTATGTCCCAGTCTCACACAAAGTTAATTAATATACTTCAGAAGCAATGTAATCATACGATCATACTCCGGGAAAGAAAAAGAATAAAACAAAACAATAATCAGTCAAACCCGTTCATTCTTCCTTCTGCAGCTCAGTAAACAGTCCAATTTTCTGTGAGTAAGTTCAACCAAATGCCGAGATAGAAATTCCTGCGTAGAAATAATCCATTCTATCGGTAATTATTTAGCAAAATTAGTCTTCTACTAAATACATTTCATCACTAAAATAAGTGACTATACTATGTTAGTTTAAGTAATAACCTTAATTTTGAAACAAACAAAACTCAACTCGCTGTACACTCTGCTCTTGCTGCCATACCAGATGTATTTGTCTTTTCTTTTTTCTACATGTCAGGTGATTTATAACATGTCAGGAGATTAACAGCATTTAAAGGGACACACCCACACTGAGCCAGTATGGCACAACTGGAATGTTCACAGGCTTTACTTCAGAATCTTCATATCAGTGTGAAGATGTTTGAAATTCAGGGGATATGCATTTATTTCAGCAACATCTTCTATAAAAAGTATTCTACCACTAACTGGATCAGTAAGTGTTCTGGGTCTTGCAAATACGATTTAGAAACCTCTCCGGTAAAGAATTTGATGCCATGGTCTACTGTAATCCTGAGTAAACACTGCAACCATAGATAATGAAATATGCTGCACTGCATCCAAAAACTCAACTCTATTGGTTAGGAACAAAAAAAAAAAACCATTGTAAAACATTTAATAAAAATATCGATCTTGAACTACAGACTGGACTAACTGTTGTTTGTTTGATTGTCTGAAGTCTGACAAAGGTTTTTATGCTATACTTGTCACAGCGCTTTTTGCATTTACGTCATCACACAAATTTGTCTGAAATTATAACGGGCCGTCTGCAAAGGGTTAAGGAGCTGGTTCACCTGCTTCCCAAGAGACTCAAAGACCGGCTGCACCCACTGCCAGAGGGGATGTTCGGAACCGGCCCACGGCTGCTCACTGCAGAGGGAAACTTCTAGGTCTGATGGCAACAGCTTCCCAGACACTTCCATTGGGTCTCCTACCCATATGCCCTCTGCAGGCCTGATTCAACAGCAAGGTTGGTCGTCACCATGGATGCTGGGCTGGGGCGCTGTGTGGTATGGTTGGGGTATGCATTGTCTGTACAGACAACACAACAGTGGTGGCTTTATTCAACCACCTGGGCGACCTCATGTGGCTCAATCTCTATGTTGTGGCCCGCAAGCTTTTGCTCTGGGCACACAAGAACCTCCTCTAACTGCGGACAGTACATCTGCCAGGGGTGACAAACTGGGCGGAAGACCTCACAAGGAGAGTCCCCAGCAGCTCAAAATATCTTCACCCTGAGCTGCTGAACCCCATCTGGGTGAGGTTCAGGAGAGATAGATCTCTTTGCCTCCCAGGAATCAACCCACTGACCCCTTTGGTTCTCTATAATAGGAGGCGGGGACCCACTGGCAATAGATGCCTTGGCACACCAGTCGCCAAGACATCTCTTATATGCCTTTATGGCCGCTTATGCAGGACATTGTTCATCGCTGGAGGCTAAATGTGGTGCTTAACACCAGAACTACCAGAGCAGTCTTTTCAACTGCTATATAAAACTATATACATATAAAACTATTGTTGCATCGAATGCTACAAAACTGTTCTGTGTATTACCTTAACAATTATGTTTCTGAAACTGCTTTCTGCAGCCTGCTTGGTGTACATGAGGGACACCTGTTAGATTTGGCGGTAGTGTTTGGGGAGTTATGATTGGTTGCATCATTTAAAATGTTGCAAGTTTATGCAAATGCTGGGCTATAAAATTGAGTGTTTAGTAGCTCAGAGATGATTTTGGGTGCAGTGGGATCTTACGACACTCTGTTGAGCAGTAGAGAATTACAGTGCCTGAGATTTGTTTGTTTGACTTTTATTTTATACAAGTGTTTTCTGTTTACCCGTCTTTTATTTTGTGTCTGAGGTCGACTCTGGTTTGCTATACTATTATTCTGTAACTTTATTTTTGTTTTAAATATAATCAAACACAACAGGACTAAATTTAAATAGTGGTTTATTGACATGTTCATATGCTCAAAGGATGCAACTTATTCTTCAAAGGATAGAACTTACAACTGGTCAAAACATGGATTGTTCAAAAGATGGAACGTATAACTGTTAAAAATGTGGATTATTCAAATGTTGAACAGATAGAATGTATAATTGTTCAAAATGTGTACTGTTCAAATGTAAAAAAAAATATGTGTGGAGTCTAGTTTGTGCAATCACACAGACTTGCCACTTCTGTACACGTACAGTTCACTTGCCACGCATTTACCACAACTGTGGTTGTGTTTGTCTCTGCACAAAATTTCTGCAACTTTGTTATTACTTTCACTGTCACTATCAGTAACCTCACTGATCAGAGTAAGTTTCATCACTATCTTGGTCTGGCACATTTTCATGTCTACATTCATCTTCTGATAACTCTTCAATGTACTGCAAGACTCTGGTAGTTCTAGTGTTAATGCACTCATTTGAGCCCCTGCATTCAATTGAGCTGAAATTTGTATAATTTAAAGCTGCTTTCTTGCTCGTTATTACCTCCGCAAAGTGGGTGAGTGAAATGCAGGCATTCTCGATAGTGAAAGTCTACTTAATTTTTACAGAGGCTCTGTACCAATCCTGTCTTTTTGCAGAAGACAATCTTGGCATTCCATGTCAACCAGTCTGTGGAATTGGTGGCTCCTGTGGAATTCACCTCCTTTCCAGACTGACAGACAACGACAGTTCCATACTCTGCTCAGTGCGGGCCCTGGCGTACTACGTTGACAGGACGAAAAGTTGGAGGCAGTCTGAACAATTTTGTCTGCTATGGGCCAAAGTTTCATGGTCAAGCTCTGTCTAAGCAGCGGCTGTCAAAGTGGATAGCAGATATGGTCAGGACTGCCTATGAGCTGGCCTACTTGCCTCCTCCAGAAAAGCTCACAGCCCGTTACTTCAGGGGCATGGTAACTTCCTGACCTTTATTCCAGGTTGCATCGGTCAGAGACATTTGCAGTGCAGCAGTGTGGGTTACTCCCCATACCTTCACTTGGTTCTACAGACTGAATGTAGTGAATCCTCATAAGGCTGAGGCGATGCACTGACTGTGCCACACGCTCATAGGGCAGCTTTGGTATACAATATTCAGGATTCAGGCCTTTAGGAGGTAAATACTCATACGGTACATTTCTATTTCAGGGAACCAGGGTTATGATAATAACCTAATGTTTTTAATCGTTAGGTAGACAGCTTAACTCTTTTACATTGTGATTGTATATTTCATTAAGTGAATATCAAAAGGCCAGCATTGGGCCCATTTAATGTATACGATTTAGGAGTCATACGGGCTTACAAGCTCTTGATCATATCAGTTTTATTTGATGTCTTTGTGGGGGGAGCAAAATAGAACAAACACTCATGCTTTTTTATTGTCAAACCTAAGTGGACGGGTCATGGACAGAGTGGAGCAAGTGGTCCACGTGTGGGACAGAGTGCACTCACTGGAGAAGGAGGGAGTGCAACGCGCCAGCACCCAAAAATGGAGGCAAGGCCTGTGAAGGAATAGTGTTACAGGCCCAAAACTGCACTGACAGGCTATGCATGCAGAGTGAGTACTGGCTTCCTTTAAACTCCTTGTAGTTTACAAATCCAAAGACTTGAATGGCTGGTCTTTTACTGAGGTGACCCTAGACTCAATAGAATGGCAATAATACCTGTACAATAAGTTCAATTCCCAGCATTTGGTTGCTTATGTGCAACAATAAACAGTTGTAGAATAAAAGAAGCTTGACAGCCAATTGATCCTGTGTGTAGGCATCATTTTATTTCCATGAGAAATTTGGAATGACTTTGAGTGTAGTGTCCAATAAGGTTTTAAATTAATTACATAATTAGGTTATTATTGTATAAGCCCATGTTAAACGTATCCTGTATAAAGTTAACAGTACAGTATAACAAAAAATCTGTTAAAAAAAAGATGATTTCCTGGATTTCATTTCTGTTTACCTTATTTAACAGTTCTGATTTATAACCTTCAGCAGTTGACTTATAACCTCAACTACTGGATAAAAAAACAGACAGGAATAGTTCAGAAGTATGTCAGTTTAATATCGTGGGGCACTAGCTGCTTCCCATGGGAAACTTAAACAAGGCCACCTAATGGTTCAGCCAAAAGGTTTACACATTAGGCCACAGTGCCTTATGAAAATCTGACTCAAAAGGGGGACTGTTAACAGGGACCACTTTCAAGAGGTGACTTCTTGTAGATAATTGATGAATTAAGGAGATATTGCTGGATTTGTGGAAAAAGCTGTTTAACCAGTAGCACATCACATTTACCTACCTAGATAAACAAGCTAACTATGTCCAAAGCGTTTATTAAATCGCATGCACATAGAAAGACACATCGTTCACAGAAATAAAATGGGAGATCAGGTTCTTAGTACAATCCATAAAAATGTGTAAGAGACTGTTGTCAAATGTCTGCCTTTAACTGTGATTTTCATGTCAATTAGCATTAATCCAAAAATAACCTATTACAGTTTTTACAAAACATGTATTTGCTTTATGAGCTTGACACTAAGGACTTAGGAAGATCGCACCCCACAGGTCGGGGAATCGTCAGCAAGTTGGAGTGAACGGGGGAAATCAGCCTGTACTTTTCCATCCAGCGTGGTTACCCGCAGTCAGGGTGGGGCCCTTCCCCCTGTCATCTAGAGTGTTCTGATTCCCAGACTGAGGCACGTGGGCAGCTGTCATTCTTTAACCTCCAGCAGGGTGAGGTATCCGTTCTGGATTGGTTGGAATGGATACCACCTCCCTCCAACTCTCCTACAAAAGGAGCTGAGAGCTGGATCCCGGGGTCAGACTGAGAAAAGGAGAACAGAGTGTAGAGAGAAAGAGCTGAAGAGAGAAGAGAAAGCCAACTAGTAGAAGCGTGAGCTGTGGCTGACAGCAGCTTTGTTAAAGCGATTATTAAGGCTAAAACAAATAAAAAGTTTAGCCTTGAAA
Organism: Polyodon spathula; assembly: GCF_017654505.1. Lineage (NCBI taxonomy): Eukaryota > Metazoa > Chordata > Actinopteri > Acipenseriformes > Polyodontidae > Polyodon > Polyodon spathula. The sequence continues at coordinate 60,168,065 of NC_054535.1, read as the reverse complement.
CCTTGTCTTGCATCCTTCTTGACACCACCACAATACATTTCTTACTTATCAGGCTCCTCACTTGTGTTAATGTGCCTTCTTACTTCGAAAGGTTTATAATTATGCCAACGCGTCCATCTCAAATGCTTGTAGTGACTCGCAAGCGATTTATATTTTTGCAACACAGCCAACAACCTTCTTCATTGAATAATAACTATAATAATAATGTAAGGGTAATAGTTTATGTATTTCTTTAGATTTCATTCTAGTTTTTCTTTCTCATGACTCATCACTGAACTCTAAACACTAAATATTATTATAAATATTTAGTGTTCAGCGTTCCCCATTCAGTGGTAGTGTTAAAAGAAAGATAACTAGAATGAATCAGACAGTGACAGACAAAATGTTTTCTTTAGAAGACAGCAGCAGTGAAGATTATGAGCGCAAATTCCATGTCTGCAGACAGAAGTGATGCAATATCTTTCAGAAAAGTCTAGCAGCAGAGACACTGAACCTTTAACATGGCGGAAGGCAAATCAGGAAAGACTCATTTACCTGTCAAAATTGGCAAGAGCTTATCTTACAATACCAGCAACATCAACTCGCTGTGAGCATTTGTTTTCAGTAGCAGGCTCTAGAGTCTCAAGGAAGAGGACAAGCCTAACCCCAGAACTTGTTGATATGTTGGTGTTCTTCCACTCAAATATTGTGGACTAGCAAAAATTGCAACTTCTTATTGCCACGTGACTGACTTGAATAAACAAAATTCATGACTAGTTTCCTCAACAAATAATTATTAAAAGGGCTATTCATTGAAAACAAAACAGGTTATTTGTTTAAAGTGCACCCCACTGTAAAATGTAATAGAAAAGTTAGACCATTTTTATTTTGTTTTACAAGTAAAGAAATTTTTTTCATGTCATTCCATTGTTGTTAAAAAAAAAAGCAATAATTAACATACATAGTTGTTTTTTGTCTTATGAAGTGGTCAACTTAAAAATAGTTTCTGCTTGTAAAATTATAAAGTTAACTTGTGGTATGTTGAATGGTCTCAATGCATTATTCAGCTCCCATCATTTGACCTTGGCAGTTTTTCTTCAGATGGATGCTACGCTTATTCTTTATTTAATACTTTCTTTTATATACTTTAGAAATTGTATTGAGTATTTTTTGTTACTGAAATAGAGAAGCAAAGTAAGCGCAATCCTCTCGAGACATACATTATACAGGGTACATAAAAATCAGTTAAAAATGGTCAAATAAATAATTAAGGGTCTGTGTGGTGGGTTATGGGAGGAAGTGATGTGACACGGGAAACACGTAGTTGTGGTTGGATTTGTATTTATAATTCCCACAAAAGAAACTGCCTCTGTTACCAGCTATGGTATGCAGAGGCTTAAAATGAAAAACAAAATAGTCCAAACAGAACATAAACACTGCCACAGGGTTTTCAGTAATCCACACCCCACAGTAGGTGGCTCGGGCTCCCTCTTAAAACCCAGGGAAAGTAATTCCTGCAGCTCCCAAGGATCTCAGGGGAAAGTCCGGACTCGCAGGCAGCCGGTCTGGGAATCCTCAGCCTGAGTGTAAACAAAACAAACCAAACCAACCAACCAACCAACCAAAAGAACAAAACTCACAGAGCTCACGCAGCACAACTGTCTCAGTCCAAGATAGCAAGCCCAAATGGCAGAACCCCACAGCCTAAATAGTGCCGAACCCTGCCCCTACAATCAGTGCACTGCCACAATTCAGCCAATCGTAAAACGCAGCACAGCTGATTGCAATAATGGGGCTCAACCATGAGGTTCTGCCCCAAGTTAAGATGGCCGCCACCACTGTGGATTCTGCCCCAACCATGAGTCAGCCATTCTCCTGTGTCTCGGTCTATCCTGCACAGCGCTGCCAGTAGTTGGGAGGGCAAATTACAAGAGGGACTCCTTTCACTTCTGTCACAGTCTGATTGGAACAAAGTCCTACAGTGGAATGGATTTGAAGAGCCAAGGTTGCTACCCCTGCCCTAGTGGGAGAAACCTTAAGTTGCTTAATGTAGCACTGACTCTCTCAGGCTGAAAACCAAGAAATGCTGTGTATTTTGCTGCTGTTGTAAAGTAGCAGACAAAAATACTTTATTAATTTATTTGTAAATCATTGATAGTGTCACTCTTTGTTAGATGGGTAGTTTACTTGTGTACAGTAGGTACTCTATTGTAATATAGATTTACACTCATATTACTAATCACTGTTCTCACCAGGAATTATTCACAGCATGTTGGTTGGAGGAGTGGGGGAGCGGGAGTGGGGGCTGGGCCGGACGGGGAAAGAAACAGACATCCTCCCAAACCCCTGCAGGCGAGCCAGGACAAGTCATACACATGCTTACACTTTGTGGAAGTAGTTGTCAGGATAATTATATCTGTGGTTGTCAGCAGGTAGATGCAGAGTCTGCGTCACAGGTTGACGTACTCCCTAGCATGTACGCCATTCCACTGAAGGGAAACTAGATTTTTGCCATAGTGTTATCGTTTCTGTCTGACTGAGAAACCTGTTTTTACCTTTCAAAACATTTAAATAGCCTATGATTATGTGGATACAATTAGTGCTTTTTATTCTTGTTTCAAAAATAGCATAAATATTAGGTTTTCTAAACATTTTTTTTATTCACTCGTAGCCTACTGCATAGTAGTAGTTTCTGCATGTGAGTTGTATTGTATTATTTGTAGTTAAAATAATATAGGTTACTTATTGATTACTAAAAAAAGCTATACTAATAACTTGCATCATGTCACATTTTAAATATTATAATAAACTTTACTGTGATCATGTGAATGGGGAGTATTGCTTTTGTTGTCAATGTTCTGATATATATGGTTAAAAGACTAACTTAGATTGTGTGATCACATATGTGCTTGCAAGAATAAGTGGAAAACCCATTTGTCACTATTGTTCCATAAATGAAATTTATAATTAAAGTTCGGGAGGAGGTCAGACACCAGTCTCCGTGTCACCAAACTGAATCATTCAATTTACACATTAGCTAGTTAAGATTGTTAGCACTATAAATACCCTCTTCACTTACCTCTCAGTTGCGTTTCAATTTCATTACAAATGCACGCATCATGGTCAGTATTCTGGATAATTCAGTTTCATCGGATGATGATCTGTTTGCAGTTTCCCTAGAACCGAGATCCACACAACCAGTTCAATCAGCCCTTCTTGGGCCAATTCCACGACAACTTAATTGGCAGTATTTACCTCTCCGAACTTCTCTGGCCAGATGTCTGCTTCTCCTGTCTGCCGTAGCTCCCGCCTGGCCACTCGTCTCCATAAAGCATGTCTACATCCAGAAAACTCTGAAGGCGGGACCACAGTGCCTGTCAATCAAAGGCTCATTCAGCAGTTACTGAGCATTCTAGCTCCAACTGTAACCTTTCAAGTTACTTCCCCTCACTGCAGGCATTCAGCAGGCCCCTGCAGTGACCTCTCTGACCACTACGATCGTCCAGCAGGCCCCTGTAGTGGTTTTTTCTCCGTGAAATGCTTTTCTTTCGGCTCATCAGCAGTTTTGAGCATTTGTATCCAGAGGCTGTTGCAGGTATCAATAGTTTAATCCCTCACGAAGATTTCTCCCTGCAATATGCAAAAAACGACCATGCCATATTCTTAATCAAAATTGCTGGGAAAAACGCATGGCTGGCTAAAGCCGATACATCAAACACAGCCCCAAGACATTTGATACCTTGTCAGAAGCGCTGTGCTGGATCCTCCTTAATAACTACAACATTCCTTTTCTGCTGCATGGATGATTTTCTTCACATTTTCCCCATACCTTGTGCCCAGAACATAACTATCCTCAAATCATTATTTTCAAATCTCAGCATCCCCCTAGTATCAGAAAAGACCCTGGGTCCTCTCACTTCCATCAAGTTTCTAGGCTTCACCCTGGATTCCCAATCTTTTTCAGCCTCGAGGGGGAATCGTATTGTTTCTATTTCCACTTTTCTGTCCGGTCCCCCTCCTACCAAACACAATCTTCTGCCCCTCCTATGCCATTTGAACTACACAATGAGGATAATTCATCAAGGAAGAGCTTTCATCTCCTACCTTCTCTTCTGTTAATTCTCTCAATGATGTCAAACTCATGGATCCTTTTTGGCGCAAGGAACTGTCTTTGGGAGCTCCTACTAAAAGAATGGAACGGCATTACTTTTACAACGACTGTCCCCTGCTGCCTGAAGACATTCAACTGTTCACAGGTGCAGCTCCCTCTCTTGGCTTTGGAGGATACTACAAGGGAAAATGGTTTTGTGCTCCATGGCCCGAAGAATTCAGCACCATTCCTATACCCGACCAGTCATCATTGTACAAAATGTATCCAGCTGCTATAGCCACATTCCTTTTGGGAGTCTTCCTGGGTCCAAAAATCCATTCTTTTCCACTCAGATAATTCAGCTACAGTCCAAATCATTAACAGAGGTTGTTCATCTTCCCACCATATAGTAAGAATATTCAGAAGGATTACCTGGTTATCTTACTCATCAGTTCATTCTCAAGAGCTCAACATATTCTCGGCCACCTGAATGTAATCACCGATTCTCTTTATCATTTCCAAATGCAGAGATTCAGAGCATTAGCTCCTGAAGACAACCTGCTACCAACTCAGATTCCTCCCTTTTCAGACCTGACATTCATGTAAGCCACCCGCTGCATTCTCTGGTTCTGCAGGCTCAAGAAATAACGCTTCTCAGCATCTCCCAGCTCACTGCAAACATACTGTTCGTCCTAGAATTGCTTTAAAAATGGTCACATAGCCGTCAACATTCTCTTCCCCTCATTTTCAATGCCTGTAGTATCATCCTTTATTATGTCCCTCATGAATAGAGCTATAAGAGTTTCCTTCATCAACATTTCATTTTCCGGCCTCCAGTTTTTCTACAAACTCATTTTTGGCGTCCCAGCTCTACACTCAGCAACTCACAAATTTCACTAATCCTGATTGAGCTTCATTGATCAGAATCTATTTCTCCCCTTGCTTGCCAACCTATCACTATCAACGTACTCTCTTGGTGCATCTCATCCACTCTCTTTACTCTTCCCAGTTTTTAGATAAACCTTAAAGCCCTTTTCTGTTAGCCTTTTTGGGTTCCTTAGGTGCTCAGAGTCTACATCACTCTCAAATTCAACCCCCAGATTCACCCCTGTATCTCCGACCTAGCAATCACCTTATCTGATACCTTTTTCTTCCTGCTCAAAAAAAGTAAAATTGACCAGGAAGATTAGGGAACCCTTTTCTATTTTGTTTATAAATTAAACTCTCATGTTAGCCCATATAACCCCTTTCTTTCTTATCCATCTCCGTCTTTCTCAGGGCGTTTCACCCTCAGACCCGCTGTTTATTAACGAAAACTGAACAATCGTCACCTGACATTGATTCTTCTTTCACCTTCGGAAATGTGTTTCAGCAGTGCACTGTGAGCAGGATCCGGTAGGGGGAGCCCTGGCTTTGCAGGGGTGGTTGGATCTGGGATCTGTCGAGTAACAGAAAAGACTTCTGGCAATGCAGCTTGCTCAGGGTCAGTTAGGGAGAGCCCTGGAGCTGCAGAAGCTGTTGCTTGAGCCTGGATACTGTGCTGAGTGACAGAAGAGTGTTTTTAACCTTTCACCTGGATCCAAGATGGCGGCTTGAAAAACAGGAATCATTCCAGTAGATTTGCACAATAGTTTGAAGAAAGAACTTTAAGATGATGTAGATGATTTAAAAGTTCTGAGATGGTCCAATCTTTGGAATGCATCTCCTTTGGAATGTTATTTCCTTTAAACCGATTGGTCAATACGAGGGCTTTATCTCTGGACCTTGAATGTTATCTTTCAAATATGTTTAATCACTGTTCCAAATCAATCTGCGTGGAAATACTTAAATACAGTATTTGTGTGTTTTACCTTTTTTCTGCTTGATGAAAGAACATTTTTTGAACACCCTTGAATGTTGTCTGTCAATGAAGATTAATTCTGCTTCCTCGCTGTCCTATCTATTTATTTAAATTGAGTATAGCACATAAAAGTAAAACAAAATAAATCGAGAATAGTGTTTGCTGTCAGCGGCAATACAGTAACCACAGTAGCAACTAGTCTCAGGTTTGAATGACGAGTTGAAGAAATCAAACAGGTGAATGCAGTCTGATTACTTTCAGCAATGTTATTTCAGCATGTCACAGTAACACAGGACAGTGCTCCCTTTCTAACAAAGCCAGGAAGAGGCTTTGAATAAACTTTATGAACACACTGTGAACAGTATTAACACACAGACTACTACATATTTTTAATTACTAAAATGTTTTTATTTTTCTAATAATACATAAACGGCAGCTTAAATACTGAAATCTACACAAATACACAAACCTGCACTCAGTAATTAAAAAATAAAATGTTACCGGTACTTTTATTTATTTTACAAACAGTTCACAAACCATGATTGCTTTTGTGTACGAGGTACCTGAACTGAAGAACTGCTCCATGTAAGTAGAATTTATTTTTAATTTTATTTTTAGCTTTGATGCATTATTAGGCTATTGAAAAAACCCAAGACACGACTGCTGGATAATGAAGCCTGACACTACCAGAGCACACATGGAATTCTGAGCAAACCGCATTTCATGGAATAACGGGGAACACTTCCGTATTCAGTACCAACAAAAACTAGTGCTGCATAAAATCACAAAAAAACAAACAGAAACACTTTCAATGTTTTTTTTTTTTTTTTTTGTATGTAACGTATTAATTCTGTTATTCTGTTAGTTCGCATGCAATAGAACCATCACAAGAGTGCTTTACCATCTGGTAAGGCCCTTCTCGTTATGTTAAAGGCCTTTGCCTTCAGGTTCTATTGCTTAAATAGTGTGTTTTTTTTCCAGTGTGCAAGGGTAGCACCGCAAACAAGGCTGCTTCCCTCCAGGCAGGAAGCTGCAGTTTAAAGCATGGATGCACACTTTGATTTACAAATGCAAACAAAACAGGAACAAAAAGGAGAATTTCTGTTACTCCCTTCACTCTTCCAGCCCATCTTGTAATCTAGAATCTATCATAAAGAAATGTCCATGTGTATCCATGCTGGGGATCTGTGTCCTTAGTGACAGGGATATCATACAGGCAGCCATGCACTTCAGAGTTTTACTTATATCTAGAGAAGCACTTATTCAATTGTGATAAATCTTGGTTACAACATTGTTTACCTGTCCATCCACCTGTATGTCACTTACATTTCAACGTGTACATACAGTAGCTGTACAGTAGGTTATTGTGGTCTACTTTTCATGATACTGATAGTTTAGTTTTGCATTTGCAGCCATTCTGGAAGATGAGTGTTAAAATGTGATTAAATTTGTGCCATTGCATTTCATGCTGGAAGATTGCATGTCTGAATTCCCTCCTCCACACAAAACAATCTTTATATTGTTTTCCAAAACTTTATTAACTTTAGTAATACCTAATAATAATAATAATACCTAAAAAAATTTAGTAATACCTTTATAATCCAGGTGCCCTTTACAGAGACCCTGATAGGTTCATTTTGGTGGGGGATGAAACACACTGATCCAGTCCTGTTTCTCCTTAAAGGATTCCTGTGTGATTGTCCCTTGCCTACTGCTGGGTATTTAACATGTGACCAGAGCTGGACAGCTCTTTTTCCTCCATTATATCCACAGACAGGCCCTGTAATTTAATAAGAATACTGTTAAAGCCAACTGGACATGCCTGGGGAATAAGCAAACTGGCTTATCCATATGCTAATGACCCTTGATGGTTGAAATATAAAAGATCCATTATAGTTTCTCATGAAATATAAAGAATGAGTTTTAAGTGCTTTAAAGTTACTGACATTTTAGCTCCAAAATCCAATCTGCCTGGCCACTAGTTCGTAATGGAGCACTAAAATGAAGCTGATAGATGCCAAATCTCTATTCTCCAATGAGTCAGAACCTTGAAATGGGAGTTTGAGCCAGAATTTGTAGTTTTTCATGCTTTTGCTTTGTTTCCGTTTTAATTTGATTTTCATTTTACCCCTCCTTCTTTTAAAGGTTTATTTTATCAGATTTCAACAGAACAGAAAGCCCAGAATGACTTTGGATTTTCATGTAAGTTGTAGTGTTTTCCTTTTTGTTACATTATTGTGCTTTTTATTTTACTTGTATGTTTGTGTTGCTTTTAATACTATTGCCACTTTAGAGCAAAATGTAATCTTCATTTTTCCTTGGACCTAATAACATATCAGCAGAAAAATACTGATACAACAGAGCAATTCAAAAGCTTCACTTTAGCTTTCTCATTTTGTCAGCTAATATAGGGTGAGCACTGTTCTGCCTACTGTGCTTAACATTTTGACAAGCAAGCATCTTGACAGCGCAGTACACAAAAACAAGAAAATCAAACTTGAAGTTCAGGTCACAATCACAGGACTGTTTAAAAAGAGCACAAAGTGGAGGAACACGTAATGTCAACACATATGAATTAGTGGAAACCTTTGTGCAGCGAACATACACTAGTACGACTGGTCAATTAAATTTTATCTTGTTTTTTAATTAAATAAATCCTGAATTGTGTAGTCATGTCTAACAGTGACACACTCAGACGAGAGTATCTCCCTGAAGTGTGTGCAGCACAAGAAAAATATTTAAATGGCAAAATGAACGATTCTGACTCTGTTTGCTTTGAGGACACTAGCTATGTTTCAATCAACAAGATGAACACAAAAATATATGCAAATCTTATCGCACAAAAACAGGTTTCCATTAAACTGGATTCTAGCACACGAAGAGCTGTACGTAATTGCGTCGCAAGCTTAAAAATATGGTTATCGCACAATTTTTCTTGATCCCAACAAATGAAAAAGTTTGATGTTTGTTTTTTGATTCTAACAGAAATGGAGGCTCTAATGCAGAAAATATGTGCAGCCAAGTTCAGTTGTTTGGAAAATTAACAAAATGATGATCCAGTACAGAAAAGGGTGTGGTTTAAATCAGACAATGTGTCAGTGATGCTGTCACAGCATTATGAGGTGTTTATTTTATTATAATTGAATGTACTTAATACTACTGGATAAATGATCATGTGCTAGTGAGGTCAGTAGGCTATTTTGTAAGGTGTCCATCATGTAACATGTGCGGCCCGTGCATATGATATGTGTTATTTAAGTTGAATTACCGTAACTGCTGTGTCTGGTGCTGCTCAAAAAGTTTTTTTGATCTCACAAAAAAATAAATAGGCGATTCAATAATTATTATTTTTTGATAATTATAAGGGGCAATTATATTTATTGCCAAATTCTGCTTAAATAATGTTACGTTAATATATTGAATTACATTGCTTTGTAGTTTCTATATACTTAACGAACAACTGACAAAAATTGAAAAGTGACATTTCGAAAACTAACATGAAATACTGTACTAGTATTATGCTTCCAGTATACTTTTGCGAGATAATTTTGTAGTTTATTTGATTAAATTGTTTTACATAAAATATCTAAATTATGTCGCCATCCTAAAATGAGATGCAAACATTTTGGCCATAGCTGCACATTTGATTGGCATATGATACGTGTCATTATGTTTTAATTACATGCCCAGTCCCAGCAGAGATGTGCTGTGTTGACCACATAAATACCATAAAATTCACTCAAAGTATTTCCATTACATTTGTGCACATCATTTATCGTACAGGATAAATTTTTATCCCCCCTGTCGAAAGTATATCTTTTTTTGTTCGCTCACATGAATTAATTGAATTCTGCCTGTTTCCATCACAGTTGTCAAGCTTTATAATAAATGAGTTTTAGTGCATAAAAAAAATGTTAATGGAAACATCGCTACTGATGATCAAGCATGTTTTTGTTATTATTTTCATCCCACAGAGGAATTTACTGCTTACCTAGTAGATGCACTGCATCCTGACTAAGCAGACAAGCGCAGTAGCTCAGGATATCATTAAGATGCTTGTGGAGAATGGCATTGATTTCAATTCTGTGTCTGCCTTTGTAGTAGTAGACAATCTAGCACGGAGAAACACTAGCTGTTTACATATATGATTAGTCTATACTTTTTTATTATATTTTTTCTTAGGTTGCTAGGCTCCAGTGGCATATATGATGTATATATAATTTACTAATAATTTGACAGTATCTGCGGTTTTAAAACTTCTTAAAAATAAAATCTGTTTTTATAAAAAAAAACAAAAAAAAAACACAAAAGCTTCGGTTTTGTCATTTTAGGTTGGCAGTTAATGTTTCACCTATGTTTAATATTTTTGGATTAAAGGCAGCAAATAGGCTATGGGAATTACACAGTCATTGGCCTCTATTAATCAGTGTCTGTGTTCAGAATCTTTTTAGAAATGTTTTCCAATCATTTCCGGTTTACGTTTTTTCTTAAATGGGGAGTGATTCGTCAATGTTTTATTAGAAATCCTCAAATTTGGAAAGCCTTTTCTGTCACTCTTTCCACATTTTGTGAATAAATTAAAGGAAATGTTTCACGTGGAGCACCTACAGGATAGCCTAATCTAAATAAAATGGGAGGCATGTCAATCACTTATTGTCAATGATAAGGGGGAAAAAAACAAGCAATGAATGTTCAAGTAAAGTCTGTTGCTGTACACAAGATTCAGTTTATTAGAACATAAGAAAATTTACAAACGAGAGGAGGCCATTCAGCCCACCCCTGCATATGACATGCCTTTTAAACCTGGAATAATTCTGGTCGCTCTTCTTTGCACTCTTTCTACAGCAGCAATATCCTTTTTGTATCGAGGTAAACAGGACTGAACACAATATTCAAGATGAGGTCTTACTAATGCATTTTACAGTTTTAACATTACTTCCCTTGATTTAAATTCAACACTTTTCACAATGTATCCGAGCATCTTGTTGGCTTTTTTTTATAGCTTCCCCACATTGTCTAGATGAAGACATTTCTGAGTCAACAAAAACTCCTACGTCTTTTTCATAGAGTCCTTCTTTAATTTCATTATCTCCCATATGATATTTATAATGCATATTTTTATTTCCTGCGTGCAGTACCTTACACTTTTCCCTATTAAATGTCATTTGCCATGTATCTGCCCAGTTCTGAATCTTGTCTAGATCATTTTGAATGACCTTTGTTGCTGCAACAGTGTTTGCCACTCCTCCTATTTTTGAGTCCTCTGTGAATTTAACAAGTTTGCTTACTATACCAGAATCTAAATCATTAATGTAGATTAGGAATAGCAGAGGACCTAATACTGATCCCTGTGGTACTCCACTGGTTACCACACTCCATTCTGAGGTTTCTTCTCTAATCAGTACTTTCTGTTTTCTACATGTTAACCACTCCCTAATCCATGTACATGTGTTTCCTTGCATCCCTACTGCGTTCAGCTTGAGAATTAATCTTTTATGCAGGACTTTGTCAAAAGTTTTCTGGAAATCTAAATAAACCATGTCATATGCTTTGCAATTATCCATTATCGATGTTGCATCCTCAAAAAAAAAAACAAGCAGGTTAGTTAAACACGATCTCCCTTTCCTAAAACCATGTTGACTGTCTCCCAGGATACTGTTACCATATAGGCAATTTTCCATTTTGGATCTTATTATAGTTTGCATATAATAGAAGTCAGGCTTACTGGTCTGTAGTTACCTGGTTCAGTTTTGTTTCCCTTTTTGTGGATCAGTATTACGTTTGCAATTTTCCAGTCTGTCGGTACAACCCCCCCCAAGAGGCTGTTGCATGATCTTGGTTAGAGGTTTGTAAACACTTCTTTCATTTCTTTGAGTGCTATTGGGAGGATCTCATCCTCAAACAATGAATATTACAGATTCATTGTTGTTTTACTGCTTTTATTTATTTTAAGTGTTTAGCACCTATTTGTCAAGTTTTATGTTACAATGCTTTTTTATTGTTATTTTGTATCCAGCCATAGTAGATGTCTTTGTTATTGTTGTATATGTGAATAGCTCATAAAGCAATGAAGCCACTGCCTATATGTATCATTATACAAGCTTGCATGTCTTAATTTTTTTTTCTTCTTTTATTTAGCTATATATAGCGGAGACCGGGACGGATGTAACTTTTTTTATTTTAATATTTGTAACTTTCTCTCCATTACGCAGACAATTGGAGCAGTTTGACCAGACTTTGATTTTGATAGAAACAACTTACATCTGGCCTCTACCAATCATGTTTTAAGAGCTGATGATATACATACAGCAAGAGCGCTTGACATGTAAAGTGTCCAATGTTACAATTGACCAGATGTTACACGCTGTGAAGAATAATTAAATTAATAACAACACATTTCATTTAACTGAAGAACTGAATGTTTTATTGAGTAAGATCAATTTTCACATAAAGCAAATATGTTTTTTTTTTTTTTTTTTTTTTTAACTAAAAACTGAATATTAGTCCACCACAGCTGTATAACAACCGGAAGGCTGTGCAGCTTGCTCTTTGAGAGGGGTAGGGGGTGAGGGTCTTCTCACCTGCAAAAAGCCAACCCCAGTACTTCACATGGAGGAAGAAAAAAATCCCATGAGAGCCTAGAACTTCATTTTTCTTTTGTGGGTTTATTTGGCCAACAAAAATTTTTTAAAAAGTTTATTTTACAAGCAGTGTTGAACCAAATTACACACAAAATAAATGCACAAGGGTCCACCACCATCAGAAAACAATGCAAGGTACCAGAGTGGTACTATGAGCTATGCTCCCCACTGACCACCACTGAAGAACAGATCATGTCCACCTGGGGTGTGCGTGCTCTGCAAGGGCTTGGTGGGATAGACATTGGAGTGGAGGGTAGGAGTAAGTCACAATAAAAAATACAAACTAAAATAGAAATATGTAGCATTAATATGTCTAATATTAAAACAATTAAGCAGTGACTGGTTTCATTTTTAATGTACAACTCCAGTAATGGAATTAAAAATATTAAAATGCATTGTGTATGAAACATTAAAACATTAGGACATTAGTGTACTGTGCAATATCTGTAGGGCCAGAGGAGACAGTGCTTGGTTTGCAACCTCACACAAGCTACATCATGAAGACGAAGGAACATTCAAAGCAAATCTGGAATAAGGTTCTTCAAAAGCACCAATCAGGGGTAGGATATAAGAACATTTCCAAGGCATTGAATATCCCCCCTGAGCACAGTAAAGTCCATTATTAAGAAATGGAGAGATATGGTACAACTGTAAATCTGTCTAGAACAGGCCATCCTCAAAAACTGAGTACCCGGGCGAGAAGGGCACAGGTCAGAGAGGCCACCAAGAGGCCTGTGGCAACTCTAAAGGAGTTACAGTCTTCCACGGCTGAGCTGAGTGACACTGTGCATACAGCAACAATAGCCCGGGTGCTTCACAAAACTGACCATTATGGGAAAGTAGCAAATAGAAAGCCATTGTTTAAAAAAACTCACATCAGATCTTGACTAGAGTTTGCCAGAAGGCATGTGGGAGACTCTGACACCAAGTGGAAGAAGATTCTATGGTCTGATGAGACCAAAATAGAGCTTTTTGGCCTCAACACTAAGCACTATGTTTGGCGCAAGCCTAACACCGCACATCATCCTGAGAACACCATCCCTACCGTCTAGCATGGTGGTGGTAGCATCATGCTATGGGGATGCTTCTCTTTGTCAGGGCCTGGAAAGCTCATGAAGATAGAGGGCAAAATGGATGCAGAAAAGTACAGAGAAATACTGGAGGAAAACCTGCTGAAGTCTGCAAGAGAACTGGGACTTGGGAGAAGATTCATCTTCCAGCAAGACATTGACCCCAAACATACAGCCAAAGCCACACTGGAGTGGCTTAAAAACAAAAAGGTCAATGTCCTGGAGTGGCCCAGTCAAAGCCCAGACCTCAATCCAATTGAGAATATGTTGATTAAAAATTGAAAATTGCTGTTCACCAAAGGTCCGCATCCAACTTGACGGACCTTGAGCAATTTTGCAAAGAAAAATGGGCAAAAATTGCAGTGTCCAGATGTGCAAAGCTGGTAGAGACTCATGCAGTCATTTATTTTCTGTTTTGTATTTGTAATTAATTTAGAATAATTTGTAGATTTTATTTTTCACTTTGACATTATGGACTTTTTGTATTGATCAGTGGCAAAAACTCCTAATTAAATCCATTTTGATTCGTGTTGTAACACAATAAAATGTGGAAAAGCCCAAGGGGGGTGAATACTTTTGAGAGTCACTGTATATTTACAGAAATCATAATACAAATAATATTTACAATTAAACAGCACACACATATAAATATATATATATATATATATATATATATATATATATATTATAATATTATATATATATAAGGTACCAGGGAGGGGGTTAAAATCCTTCCCTGCTAAAAACCTTGTGAGAATGCACATTTGGGTGTTATGGGGTTTAATTGTGTAATTGTTTTAATGATTTAGTTAATCCTCGGCACCTGGTCGTAATTATAAATTAGAGACAGGTGCAGGGTATTTGAGAGGCAGCCAGACTGATCGGGGCTGCTGAGTGAAGAGCCCGACTGCGTGTGTGTCCAGTCGTATTGAAGGTGAAGGGCTGAGTGAAGAGCCCGACTGCGTGTGTGTCCAGTCGTATTGAAGGTGAAGAGCTGAGTGAAGAGCCCGACTGCGTGTGTGTCCAGTCGTATTGAAGGTGAAGGGCTGAGTGAAGAGCCCGACTGCGTGTGTGTCCAGTCGTATTGAAGAGAGTGTTGAGAGAAGCCCGTTTTGGTGTTTGTCAGGTAAACGGCTTAGCCGTCCTGTGGTTTAGTGAGGAACCAGTCTATGTTTAGTCAGAGCTCCAAGAGGGAGCTAGGTGTTTGTTTTGTTTTCATTTTGTGTTTATTAAAAAGTGCGCGTCAGCGCCGTAAAAAATCAATTTTTGTGTCCTGGGTCTATTTTAAAGGGGCAACGAACTCCGTGAGTGCGAGGATCGTTTTTTACATATGGTACCAGAAGTGTGTGTGGGCGGCCCTATGACCCAGTAAAAATGGAAAGCTTAAAGGAATTGATCGCTATGATCAAAAGAAACACTGCTGCTCAGATTGAGCAGAATAAGAGATGGAGATTGGAACTTGGATTGCCAGAGCCAGAGCCGACGGAGCTGGATCTGCTGCTCCAAAAATGGGAGCAGGCAAGACAAACCCAGCCGCCGCTCCCAGAGCCCAGAGAAGAGGAGCCGCCGCTCCCAGAGCCCAGAGAAGAGGAGCCGCCGCTCCCAGAGCCCAGAGAAGAGGAGCCGCCGCTCCCAGAGCCCAGAGAGGGAGGAGCCGCCGCTCCCAGAGCCCAGAGAAGGAGGAGCCGCCGCTCCCAGAGCCCAGAGAGGGAGAAGCGATGAACAAAGAGGAGGAGGTGAGGTGCCCACCTCCATCACCCCAGCGAACCAGTCCGGCACTGCCAGTTGCGGTCCCTTGCCCCTTGCTCCTGGACACCCTGCCAGTCTTCCTAGACCTTCCTGCGCTGGACCTGGAGCCCAGGAGTCTGCAACATTGGCCACAGCTTTTCCCCTGGTTCCCTGCTCTGCTCTTCCCGAGCACCCAGACGTCGCTGGGCTGCTGCCAGACGTCGCTGTTGCTCCCCCTGTTCGCTGCTTTGCTCCCCCTGGGTGATCGGACATCGCTGCGCCGGTCCCCAGTGGAAGATCTCTGTCCACTGCTGCATCCTCCTGTTCCCCGGTCGTCACTTCGGTCGGCCCTGTCATCCCGGTGGGGTCCCTTGTCACTGGTTCAGGGTCCCTTCCCGGAAGTGCCGGAAGGTTCGACCCACCCTCAAGTCCGCCCGTGGAAGAGGGCGGAAATGGACATTTCGGGACTTGAGTGTGGGTGGTTGTGTTTTAGGGGAGGGGGTGGCCTTGGTATGGCCGATCAGTGTTTCACACTTGAGGGGGAGGATGTGTAAGGTACCAGGGAGGGGGTTAAAATCCTTCCCTGCTAAAAACCTTGTGAGAATGCACATTTGGGTGTTATGGGGTTTAATTGTGTAATTGTTTTAATGATTTAGTTAATCCTCGGCACCTGGTCGTAATTATAAATTAGAGACAGGTGCAGGGTATTTGAGAGGCAGCCAGACTGATCGGGGCGGCGGAGTGAAGAGCCCGACTGCGTGTGTGTCCAGTCGTATTGAAGGTGAAGGGCTGAGTGAAGAGCCCGACTGCGTGTGTGTCCAGGGCTGAGTGAAGAGCCCGACTGCGTGTGTGTCCAGTCGTATTGAAGGTGAAGGGCTGAGTGAAGAGCCCGACTGCGTGTGTGTCCAGTCGTATTGAAGGTGAAGTGCGGAGTGAAGAGCCCGGCTGCGTGTGTGTCCAGTCGTATTGAAGGTGAAGGGCTGAGTGAAGAGCCCGACTGCGTGTGTGTCCAGTCGTATTAAAGGTGAAGTGCTGAGTGAAGAGCCCGGCTGCGTGTGTGTCCAGTCGTATTGAAGAGAGTGCTGAGAGAAGCCCGTTTTGGTGTTTGTCAGGTAAACGGCTTAGCCGTCCTGTGGTTTAGTGAGGAACCAGTCTATGTTTAGTCAGAGCTCCAAGAGGGAGCTAGGTGTTTGTTTTGTTTTCATTTCTGTGTTTATTAAAAAGTGCGCGTCAGCGCCGTAAAAAATCAATTTTTGTGTCCTGGGTCTATTTTAAAGGGGCAACGAACTCTGTGAGTGCGAGGATCGTTTACAATATATATATATATATATATATATATATATATATATATATATATATATATATATATATATATATATATTTATTTATTTATTTATATACACAGGGTTGGGACACTCCACCACAGGAAGTTAGGATTTTTTTTTTTCGTTGAATGTTAGTGTTGCATACCTTTTTCCTGACTCATCTGTTTTTATTGAAAACAGTTGTAAAATATGATTTATTATAATGGAAGGGGTTCAGGGAGTCACTGTTTTCTTCAATTTCCTGATATCCTTTATTGTTTTGTTAGTGGATTCATATTTAATGATTAGCATTTTGTGATGAGGCTCCAGACGTGGTGATAATGGGACATTTTTCAATTGGTGGAACATGTAATTGACCAATCAAGAGCAGCATCTCTGCCTGCCATTAAAACTACAGTGAATGCACAGGGAACTTGATAGGATGATATAAATGCAGATATGTGAAATACAGCTTGGCTCCCTGTATTACATATCTACACCTGATGCTGGAGACAAACTTTTCAAGAGTAGGATGGGGTTTCAAGGGAAGAGCAACATTGTAGCTCTAAATTGAGTAGAAGAGGGCAACAAATTGCATCTGTAGAAAGCAATCTACTGAGGTTATGAGTCAAACATTGGCTCATTAGTGTGTGCACTCGCTATTGAATATATAAGCACTACATTTGCTGAGGTGTGTTCCTAGTCTTTACCATCCATAACCATTCCAGCACTTCATTTTTAACATTTGAATCATATGTAATTATGGATACAGTCTTTTAGATCATATCTATCATAAACCCATTGCTTGATCTTTGAAGATAATAGGAAAATTCAGGAATTGGTTTCTTGAATTCCCCAACCTTTTGCTCTATTTAGGATGCTCAAACAACTATCCCATATACAAGAGATGACGGAAATTGGAAACATCTTTGATATAGAGCACAATTTGCAATCCAAATGATATCATTGATAGCTGTAGTGCTCTACTTTTTGGTATTTGGGATCAGCATTTCAGTCCTCCCTGAAGACACTTGAAACTTACTTATTTCATTGCTTTACCCTTTTCTGTGATTCCTGCACACATCATTGATGAATACCTACCACCACTTCACTGATTTTCTATATCAAAGCCTATATAATTAATTTTAATACCTTGTGGGAAAGTCCTTAGATTATCTATCTTGAAATATGTCACTCCTGTTAACAAACTGTGCATTGAGATCTATTCAGAAGCAGGTTATTAAACTTCCTTGTGTAATAAATATGGGCCTATGTACCTTTGTTTACAGGTCATCAACTGCCTAAAAGACATTACCATTAGATCATGTATTTTGCACTTTCCACTGTATTTAATGTATTATGCATTTGTCTGTATTCAAAGTATTATGGATTTTCTTGTTGTTACTGCGTCTTGTAAAGCGCTTTGTGATGGTGGTCCACTATGAAAGGCGTTATATAACATAGACTGATTGATTGATAGATACTAGAAGATCACTTTGAAGAAACTGACAAAATGTTTAGACACTGTTGCAATATTATGATTATGTAAAAGCATGTGATTGAATATCATTGATGTAGTGGCTATTAAGATCTGCAGTGCCTTTTTCTAGCTGTTCCACATTGTACAGTGATGATCTCTGCTTAATAAGGACTCAGATGTGTTGGGATGCTAAGCTTCAGAGAGGCATCAAGTCAGAGCCTTATCAGATTCCAGATCTGACTTTCTCACTGGGGTAAAGGCACGTGAGGGTAGCCTTAACCATCATGAATGTAAATCACATTTCACAGCCTAATTTAGATCAATGAATTTATATTTAATTTGAGAATTGTAATAACATTCTGACTGAAATGGTCCAATGTTGGATGCTCAGCATTCTGTTACAATGACCTACTTGAACTTTCTTGACCAGAATATCTGGTAGCATCACAAATAAATACAGTAGTCCCTCGCTAATACAGACACTGTTATGCTAGACACAACATACTGTATGTCCCCCAATAATAGCCAATTTAGTGTGACACTGAACTGCATGATCCAAAGAGACGCACAAAGAAAAGGTTGTTATACTGACACTAAAGACAGGACAAAAATAAACAGAACAGATACAAGTAGCTACTAAATCGCTAAAATTAAGAAGATTAAAAGAGGACATATAAACTCATGATCTAGAGTTTAAACTAGCTGTAAGCGAACAGTTGGAAAAAGGCAAGAAGCTTTCAGAAATACCGAGACTCCAGTGGTTCGAAACCCAAAATCTGAACTCTATAGTAACCTATATAAATAATCTCGTTATTTCACACAAGCTGTTTGTCTCCCGGCATGTCCGGTTTAGCGAGGCACTACTTTAACTCAGTCGCCTCTGCTAACTCTTAACTGTAGACTAAATAACCACGATTTGATATCATAGACTAAAAACTAACCTCAAAGGACCATCACAGTATAACTATTTCTTAGTATTACTGGTTCTTATGTGATTTGTGTATCAGTTGATGTACATCTTGCCAGACACTATTGTAAACAACACTACTGACTCAACTGGTGAATTTCTAGTTTAAGATTGACTAAATAAAATACTGAAAATCTTAGTTTCATGACATGATCTTGAAAATAAAATGTGTAATCTTCATTTAATTTCATTTCTCAAACCAAAAGCAACATTTGCATAAAAGATTCCAAACTGGATGATGCCACCAAAAGATAAAACCAAACTCACTTTTTTTATACAATTAAAAAGCGTTGGCAGTCTGAGCACTTTGCTGCATGCTGATGGTTCACATTAACATTGCTTAATAATTGTGATATGGTAACATAAATCAAAATTCATGACAACTTTTACCTGATTGTGACTGACCTCTGTACGGATAACCACGGCTGCATACTTAGTTGGGGTGTTTAGATGCCTAGGGATGTTTTCAGGTTTCTAAAACAGTTTGTTGATGGAATGTGCTTGTGCTGGTACGACTAGTAGCAGGTATACACAAAGCCTGTGTATCCTAACTTAAACCTTTAAAAAAAAAAAAAAAAAAAAAAAAAGCATAGTAAGACGTGAAAAGCTGAAACTGGAAGGTTTGAGTTTTAAATAAAAGTTGTTCAGTGTATTGCATCTGTTAAATTACTCTGTGTAAAGACCTAATTTAAAAAAAAAAAAAAAAAAAAGACACTAAACTGACTAAAACAGCCAAATAGTACTGAAAGAAAATAAATAAAATTCTGAAACTGGAATACGGAGTAAACTGGACAAAGCTGCAAAACAAATGCGGACTAATATTTGGAAGCAGCTTTAAATTATTTCTGTGAGCAGGTCAGTTGATTTTGATGAAGCTTTAGGCTTTCGCTGACATAAATCCAGGTGACATTTTAAATTCGAAGTGTTTCCTCATCAAACTATTTTAAAATGCTACCAAACATCTTAGTCACCTTGAAGCAACATGTTGAATAAATAATTACAACTGACCACAATGAGGGTACCAGGGATATAATAAATAATAGTTTAATGTCTCTTAATATATTATTTAATCATTTCTACATTGTGTCTAAGTGTACAATACATTGGTATAAGAGAAGCAATAACACTGTATTGACTTTGGCACAGTATTTTTTTTATTGTTTTAAATACTGGTACGACATGTATGTTCTAATGCCATGTCCCATTCCCTTGGCTGAAGAAATGCAGTTTTTTCTTTTGAACTTTCATTTTGGTCAAATGCAGCAGAAAATATTGATAAAAAATGAATCGATCATAACCGACTTGCAACCCTATTCTATACAGTGTATGACAATTTGTCCTGTAATGACTTAATTGCCAGATACCTTCTTGCCATAGGCCACAAAAAATATCATGTATGGTCTCAGGGGACAAAAGTTGTTACCTGGTTAATAACCAATACATTTAAAGTCGTACTGGGTTTTCATAATTGGTTAAATATAATCTCTTTTTTCCATTAGCTGCTCCAAGTACTGATGATGTGGCTCTATATGTTGGCATCAGCATTGCTGTGATCACATGCCTGGTTATTTCTGTGATTGTGGCTCTGTTTGTGTACTGTAAAAACCACCATGACTTTGAATCAGACATCATTGACTCTTCAGCTTTGAATGGTGGCTTCCAATCCGTCAACATCAAGACTGCCGGACAAGGTAAACTAAAATACAGAGTTCTTTAAAAATAACTTGGTCAATAAGAAAAGTAGGGTTATTGTTTATTAGTAATTACAACATTTCTGTGATGTCGCCCTTTGATCTTTTGATTGATTAAGTATACAAATCTTCAAAATAAAAGTGGCTGCATGGCTTTGAAGAGAAGGGGAGTGTGGGCAGATATGTTTTTTTATTAACAAATCCACAGTTTGTGCTATAAATCCATGGAAAACTGTTGGATCGTCGTTAACAATAGAACAGAAAAGCGAATACAATTTAATTACGCACGAATCATTTCAACAACTTGTTAATTACAGAATTACATATTTCAAACATAACACTAAGAAAATGGCAATAATGACACTCAGATCAGTTTTTTTTTTTTTTTTTTTTTTTTTACCGTTGTTTATCCATTATGTAAATCAAATGGAATAGAATTGTTGAATTGGAGATATTGTGGTGCATGAAGAGAAAAGCTTTAGGGGTTTAATAATACGTTATTGTTGACTTCAACGCTGAAGAAATATGACATTGGGCACCAATACGGCCAAAATCACTTTTACAACATAGAATATCCCTTTTGTGGCATATCTACTGGGGTAAATTTTTATGAACGTTTAAACTCTTTGCCATGTCAGCGTTTAAAAACATATCTACACTCTCACTCTCTCTCTCTCTATTACATTCTGATACTGACAGCCCTGGTTAGTATTTTCTAAGCAAAATTTAAGCAAATAACGTTTTAACATCGCAAAAGACTTCTCTACAAAGCAAAATAAATAAATAAATAATAAAAACACATCTACACATCAAAGTATGCATTGAAATGTTTATGTTTATAGTTGTAATTAAAGTTGCTAGTGAAGATATAACTTTATTACTATATGCATACTGAACACATTTTCGGATAGTGTAATTTTTTTTAGAATAGTGTGTTTCTAAAGGTTCATTTAACAACAAAACAGGAACCTATTACGTTGTTTTTGTTATAAGTAACTTTGCCCCAAATTATATGGTTTAAAAAAAAAAAAAAAAAAAAAAAAAAAAAAAAACATTAAAAGAAATGAACATCACCCAGTGTACAGCGCGAAAGCAAAAGCGAGTTGTGCGAATTTGTGTTTTTGTGGTAGGGCAGTTTTGTTTGGCATAATTAGTTACATACCACGGTTTTCTCGACCGGTTCCTCAAAATACTTCCAAACGTGTCTGCCATTTTATATATAGAACAAACTCAGGAAAAAAAAACGCTAGGCTTCCTTTGTTTAGAGGTGCCATTTTAAATTTAGAACCAACTCAGAAAAAAAACGGTGGTCATTAACGTTACTTTTAATCCTGCCGTAGAATACCACGCCTACTACAGACATAAACACACACAGTGCACCAACGATGCGCCAGATCGGTAGATAATAAAACCCGTCCCAGTGTCAATCCCACTGTTGCACCAATTAGAAAAGCTACTTGGAGGCAATTGCCAACCCCTTTGCTTTTTATAATATCCACCCTCACTATGGCACTAGAGCAGTCTCATACACGACGGACTACTGATGATAAATTACTGTAATAAATGAGAATATGCGTATGGTGACATTTGCCACGTGACTGGTTATACGTCTAGCATATTATTGAACGTTTTGCCACTTTAGAGTTTATACGTTTAAACGTTTAAAATTCCCATCCCTAATCAAGCTCCTCTGAGCCAGGGGCAACTAATTTAAGTTTGTACTCAATTGTACGGTATCATAAATATTCAAAATTGGATAACAACAGTTTATATATATATATATATATATATATATTATATATATATATATATATATAATATATATATATATATATATATATATATATATATATATATATATATATATATATATATACATGATTCCGATGTGTACACAGAAAAAAAGCAAATTAAAAGAAAAATATTTTGTAAACATCCCCATATGACAGTGGAATGCAATTACATTAGGATTAAAATGTCAGATGGGAACACAGAGTTAGAACTCTTTATCAATGTAGAATGTTTCTCCTTTAGTAAGTGCCATTTAAAAAAGAAATGTAAACTTTCTTTTTTCCTTCACCCCATTTTGCCACCAGGAACAGAAACAATTATTTTTATATAAGAATCAAGATAAAATGAAATAAAATAAATTACTATTTTCCCTGAATACAGCAAAAAAAGGTA
The DNA here is from genome assembly GCF_017654505.1 of Polyodon spathula. Taxonomy (NCBI): domain Eukaryota; kingdom Metazoa; phylum Chordata; class Actinopteri; order Acipenseriformes; family Polyodontidae; genus Polyodon; species Polyodon spathula. Next base: position 60,145,091 of record NC_054535.1, on the reverse strand, counting down.
CATAAATAAGACCTGAGCTTCATACTTTGAAGACAACATTACAATTCATGTCACATGACATTGTATACTTTTGTATGTAACATTTCATGTTATTATTTAAGAATTTTTATTTGTGTGCCCATATATACTGCTTTAATTAATTTCCATCTGTGTGAAAAGGCTCGAGGGCTACCAGACAACTGTAACTGTAACTTCAATAAATTGAACTGAAACAACGTTGAATATTTCAAGGAAACAAATTACCTAGAATGGAAAAGCTAAAAGTTACACAATTGGTACCATACATGCCATACAAATCTAATTGGGAACCTAATGGCTAAATGACTGCATTGAGTTGCTTCCCTATCCAGCTATAATCAGTACCACATAGCTATTTATAGAAAGAGATTGAATCTAACATTATTGCTGGGGGTGCTACTCAAGTGTTTCAGCAGTAATGTACAATATGCCTACCCTTTACATTTTGACTAGATAGTTTTGTTAAAGATAAAATGTGTTTCATACAGAGAAGTTTATGGTATTTGTTAATTTCTGTTGCAGATCTACTGACTGTCCCTCCAGATCTCACATCAGCAGCCACCATGTTCAGAGGCCCTGTCTATGCTCTGCATGATGTCTCTGACAAGATACCAATGACCAGCTCCCCCCTCCTAGACCCCCTGCCCAACCTGCCCAACCTGAAGATAAAGGTGTATAACTCCTCAGGGATGATCACTCCACAAGACGACTTGTCTGACTTTGCCTCCAAGCTGTCTCCACAAGTCACCCAGGCCTTGCTGGATAATGAGACCATGAACCTGAGGAACCAGAGCTTTGCCCGGCAGAGGGACCCATCCTGCACCGCATTCGGTTCCTTCAACTCTCTGGGTGGCCACCTGATAGTCCCCAATTCAGGTCAGTGCTTCTACTTCCACAAAAAGCCAAAATGTATTCTTTCAGAAGACTTAATTTTAATAGCACCAGTGGAAATCTCAGCAGGGTCACGATTTATATGTTGGGACTCAATTTCAGCAGCATCCCTTATCATATAATTTAGGACACAATGTCATAAATGAAAACAAGGCACATACATCAACATTGCAAGGCTATTTATTTAAATATGGTTAACTATAGATTTAAATGTACTGATTCGTTAACACAAACATCTTTTTTTGTTAGGACAAGGAAAGGGAGTTACTGGTGTAATGTCTAACTAATTAAAGAGCCATTTTTAAGGTGGTATGTCCATGACTCACATTCTCCCCATAATACCATTTCACTTGCTCATTATGAGGTGATACAAACCCTTTACTAAGACCGCTTTATAATGAGAGAGAACTGCATTCATAGCGAAAGGAGGATCCTTTCAAAAATATATATTTGAAAGAACAGAAGTGACTGTCAACATGATAATGCCTTTCATATTTTATTTAGAGAACCCTCCCTTTCCCAAATTGTGATGAAACTTGCTAAAGACACTTTAATGAGTTTACAATAATCTAGGGCTATCTGTCTATATGTCCATTATATATATATTATATTATTATATATATAATTTTTTTTTTTTTTTTTTGCAAGTATGGACAATAAACTGTCAGCTTTTTCAAAAGAATCCCAATTCGAGTCTATATCCAGATGCTGCTACATATTAGCAGTGTTACAAGAGCAGCACACATGCTTATGTCATTGGTGTCTGATTCAGGCAGAGTGTCCTAGTCGTGCATGAGAATGCTAAGAATGCGCCCGCTTCAAGCCTGGGTAAATACGCTCAACTTGCACCCGGTCGACGATCAGTACGGGCTGGTGTGAATGTCCAGACAATGCCGGAAGACACTGGAGTAGTGGCTTTGCCCCGGCAATCTGCGCCTCTGATCTCCCCTCAGCTCCCCTCACAGAAGGGAAGTTGTCACTATGGATGCCTCCAGCCTGGGCTGGGGAGCGGTCTGGAATGGGAGGGGAATAAGAGGTCAGTGGAAGAGACATTGACAGCAAGCACATATAAACGCCCAAGAACTGCAAGCAGTAGCCCTGGCATTATTTCATTTTGGCCAGCAATTAGCGCACAAAGATGTGCTGGTCTGGACGGGCAACACGACAGTGGTAGCCTACATAAACCACCAAGGTGGCCTGTGCTCTCCGGGCCTTCACCACACAGCACACAGACTCCTGTCTTGGACGCACAGAAACTTGTATTCCATCAGGGCGGTTCACCTCCCCCGATGTGTACAACAGAGCAGCAGACCTCTTGTCCAGAGGAGCTCCAGACAGCTCAGAGCGGAGACTGCACCTTCAGGTTGTGAAAGAGATTTGGGAGAGGTTTCGTATGGCACAAGTCGACCTCTTCGCCACAGCCGAGTCCACTCATTGCCTCAAATGGTTCTCTATGGAGGGAGATGGGGGCCCCTTGGGAGTAGATGCGCTAGCTCACCCCTGGCCACAGGGGCTCTTGTATGCATTCCATCCGCTACCGCTATTACCCCTAACACCAGAGAGGATCAGGGTGGAGAGAGCCCAGGTTTTGCTGGTTGCACCCAGATGGCCGAGGCGCCCCTGGTTTGCTCTCCTCACCAACATGTTGTTGGGCCAACCGTGGCAGCTCCCACTCTGCAAGGACCTCCTGAGCCAAGTGGAGGGGTTATTATGGCACCCAAAAAAGAGGACCAGAGTGTCAGCTCCGGACAGGACCAAAACATCTAAAATAGAGAGGCATGTGCTTGTTTGCATCTGTCACAGGTCGAGTCCAATCCAGGGTAGATTCTGGTTAATTTAGTTTTAGAAAGGTGAAGACTGTTTAAAACTTTAAATTGGATTAGCCCATGACGAACACAGAATGTAGAAGAATGTACTGTGGACAGAATAGATTCCAAGATGCTGTCCGAGATATCAGACCCAATATCCTGTTCCCATAAAGTTTTTAATATGCTTAGTGAAGGAGAAGCTGGTGTTAAAATATGGCTGTGGATGGTAGACATATTGCCTTTAATTGAAGGATTTAGTGCTAGAATAGAATCAACAGGGAATGAAGAGGGAAGCGAGGGAAATTGCACAACTGTATTACGAACAGAATTTTGATTTTCAAGTATTAAAAGAAATGTGTTTGAGGCAATCCAAATCTGTGACAGTTGTTCAAATGGGCAAAATTCTCATCAATATGTAAGTCTTTAAGAAATGCCATTGAGCCAAAAAACGAAAGTGGAGTCTTGCAGTAAAAGGGAAAATAGGTGATTTGAGTCTATGAGGGCAAAAATCGAGACTATAACCTGAAATGCTGTCTAAACTGTGCCCAGATCTGGAGAGAATGACAAACCAATACAAAACACTGCGGCAGACCAGAAATAGAGCTAGAAATTTGGAAGAGCCAATCCCCCTGTAGACCGTAATCTCTTCCAGGATTCTTCGAGAATATGGGGCATCTTATTATTCCAAATAAATTTGAAGATTGAACAGTTAAGAATAAGGAAAATAGACTTTGGAATAGAAATAGGAATACATTGGAAGAGGTATTAAAACTTGGGAAGAACATTCATTTTTGCAGAGTTTAGTTTTAGGAAGGGGGGAGAAATCAACAAAAAAACAGAAGGGAGACTGCATCAAAACAAGAACAACAACTCAGGTAAGACAACCATAACTATGATGTGATAGGTGTTACAGAAACGTGGTTGTCTGAGAGTGATGGGGACGAATATAATATTTGTGGGTATACACTGTATAGGAAAAACAGGCAGGACAGAAGAGGAGGAGGGGTAGCGCTATACATAAGAAACATAAACCTGGACAAAGAAAATAAAACCGAATCAATATGGGTGAGAAAAACAGACAAAAATTCAAAGGGCATAATAACAGGAGCATGCTATAGACCGCCAGATTCAGACGGTGAGCAAAATAATCTGTTATACAATGACATTAGAAATGCGTGTAGCAAAGGAGAAACCATACTAATGGGGGATTTCAACTTCCCCCAAATAAAATGGGAAAACCCGGTGGGTAGCACGAAGGATGAAATAGAAATGGTGGAAATGACAAATGACTGCTTCCTAACACAATTTGTCATGGCACCGACTAGAGGGGAGGCATGCCTTGATTTAATCTTTTCAAATAACGAAGACAGAATAACTAAAACAGAGGTCAGAGAACCACTGGCAAACTCAGACCGCAACATGGTCTCATTTGAAGTGTTTTTTAAAACCCCAAAAGTAAGGACTAAAGCTAAGGTTTACAATTTTAGAAAAGCAAACTATGAAGGTATGAAACAGAGACCAACAGAAGTAGATTGGAGTAAAATAGAGAAAACACCCACAGAAGAAGGATGGTTGTTCTTCAAAAATGTAGTACTAGAGGCACAAAACAATTATATCCCTAAAGTAGACAAATCTAAATGTAAAACTAAATTGCCAAAATGGTTTAATAGATCAATTAAAAAAAATATTCAGCGAAAAAAGGCACTTTACAGAGCATTAAAAAAGGACCAAAAAGAAAGTACGCAGAAAGAGTACACAGAACTGCAAATGCAAGTCAAAAAGGAAGTTAGAAAGGCCAAGAGAGAAATAGAAATGAACATTGCTAAGGGAGCTAAAACCAATTCCAAAATGTTTTTCCAATATTACAACAGCAAGAGAACATTCAAAGAGGAGATTAAATGTTTAAGAGATACAAATGGCAAAATCGTAGATGAAGAAAAAAAAATAGCAAATATATTAAATGATTACTTTTCACAAGTTTTTACAAAGGAAGATACTGACAACATGCCCCACATGTCATCCAGTTCCTGTCCAGTTTTAAATAACTTTAGCATAACTGAGGCAGAAGTGTTAAAGGGACTAGGAGCTCTTAAAATAAACAAATCCCCTGGGCCGGATGAGATCCTCCCAGTAGTACTCAAAGAAATGAAAGAAGTAATTTACAAACCGCTAACCAAGATCATGCAGCAGTCTCTTGACACAGGGGTGGTACCGACAGACTGGAAAATTGCAAACATAATACCGATCCACAAAAAGGGAAACAAAACTGAACCAGGTAACTACAGACCAGTAAGCCTGACTTCTATTATATGCAAACTTATGGAAACTATAATAAGATCCAAAATGGAAAATTACCTATATGGTAACAGGGTCCTGGGAGACAGTCAACATGGTTTTAGGAAAGGGAGATCGTGTCTAACTAACTTGCTTGATTTTTTTGAGGATGCAACATCGATAATGGGTAATTGCAAAGCATATGACATGGTTTATTTAGATTTCCAGAAAGCTTTTGACAAAGTCCTGCACAAAAGATTAATTCTCAAACTGAACGCAGTTGGGATTCAAGGAAACACATGTACATGGATTAGGGAGTGGTTAACATGTAGAAAACAGAAAGTACTGATTAGAGGAGAAACCTCAGAATGGAGTGTGGTAACCAGTGGTGTACCACAGGGATTAGTATTAGGTCCTCTGCTATTCCTAATCTACATTAATGATTTAGATTCTGGTATAGTAAGCAAACTTGTTAAATTTGCAGACGACACAAAAGTAGGAGGCGTGGCAAACACTGTTGCAGCAGCAAAGGTCATTCAAAATGATCTAGACAAGATTCAGAACTGGGAAGACACATGGCAAATTACATTTAATAGAGAAAAGTGTAAGGTACTGCACACAGGAAATAAAAATGTACATTATAAATATCATATGGGAGATACTGAAATTGGAGAAGGAATCTATGAAAAAGACCTAGGAGTTTCTGTTGACTCAGAAATGTCTTCATGTGGGGAAGCTATAAAAAAGGCTAACAAGATGCTCAGATACATTGTGAAAAGTGTTGAATTTAAATCAAGGGAAGTAATGTTAAAACTGTACAATGCACTAGTAAGACCTTATCTTGAATATTGTGTGCAGTTCTGGTCACCTCGCTATAAAAAAGATATTACTGCTCTAGAAAGAGTGCAAAGAAGAGCGACCAGAATTATTCCGGGCTTAAAAGGCATGTCATATGCAGACAGGCTAAAAGAATTGAATCTGTTCAGTCTTGAACAAAGAAGACTACGTGGCGACCTAATTCAAGCATTCAAAATTCTAAAAGGTATTGACAGTGTCGACCCAAGGGACTTTTTCAGCCTGAAAAAAGAAACAAGGACCAGGGGTCACAAATGGAGTTTAGAAAAAGGGGCATTCAGAACAGAAAATAGGAGACACTTTTTTACACAGAGAATTGTGAGGGTCTGGAATCAACTCCCCAGTAATGTTGTTGAAGCTGACACCCTGGGATCCTTCAAGAAGCTGCTTGATGAGATTTTGGGATCAATAAGCTACTAACAACCAAACGAGCAAGATGGGCCGAATGGCCTCCTCTCGTTTGTAAACTTTCTTATGTTCATATGTTCTTATGTCAAGGTGACGCATCTGAGAATTCTTCCTCTGACATCCCTTCTGCTGTTGTCAGTTTCAGTTTTGGTTGTATTGTCATCAGCACTCTCTTCCTCAACTACAGAAAGCCCAGCTTTTTTGAAGCATCATTGCATTGTTTGCTGACTGACAGAGTTCCAAGCATGGTTTAACAAGCACACAGCATCTAACAGAGACAATTTATTTACAATGAATTTTCATGCTGATGCTCATTGCTTTTGCAATAACAATTGTCACGGACCCATAAGCTGCTGCTCAAGTAGCTCAGGAGGTAGCAGCTGTGCTGTGAAAGCGGGCCATTTGCATAGTAGACCCGTCCAACAAGAACGGGGCGCTCTATTCCAGGTATTTTCTGGTGCCAAAAAGCCGTCTCAGACTGATTCTTGATCTGAGACAGATAAACCTGTATGTTAGTCGGAGATGGTGCAAGACTCTGACTTTGCAACGGCTGTTGCAGCTCATCATCTGTGTTCTGCCGTTCAGCCTCTTTCTAGCTACGTGCATACTTGCAAAGGCTATACTGGACACGTTGAGATTCATAGGCATCAGGGTCCTCATTACCTGGACGACTGTCTCATTTGCACCGAGTTTTAGCACAGACACATGAACACACAGAGCTCATTATCAACCACCTACGTCGGCTGGGCCTATCTAGAGGTGCACCTGGACTCAGGGCCTGGGGGCATATGTGCCCCCTGTAGGTTTGGCTCAACCACATGGCTTTTCAGCCCATGTTGAATCACACTGTCTTGGTAGAGACAGCTGGCCCATTTACGCCTTGGCGTAGCACTGGGCAGCATCACCAAGAGGGAGGTCGTTACCACAAACGCGCCCAACTCGGGTTGGGGCGGTGTTTGGAATGGACGAGCAGTGCAAGGGGTGTGGCAGTCCCCATGGAAGGGTTGCCACATAAATGTTTTAGAACGGCAGGCAGTGTACCTATCCTAGCAGAACTTTTTGGAGCATGTTTGGGGAGAGACATGCGCGTTTGTATGGACGAAAACAAAACTGAGTTGTTCTTGGCCAAGGCTATAGGCGACTAACATATAAATGTAAAACAAATAGTCACTATGCTTACCGTGGGAGTTATCTGTAGTCCATCCCGAGAAGATACATCCACCATGTCACCTTGCAGTCACGAAGAGGCCAACACAAGAATCTTTGTGCATGTTGGTCACAGAAAGACAATGGTGCACACTGTCGACACAGGCGTGTTGGTAATACAAGTGTCGGTGGTTCAGCAGTTAGACCTTGAAGAACTTTGATGGGGTTTGGCGTATAAAGCAACTTGAGATACACCCCGGCCCACCAAGTCCTTTGAGCCAGATAAAGTGTAAAGTGTGTGCAAAACCGACAGCAGTGTCTAGCAGCCGCTATGGACTACTCTTCTGAAGGCGATGCCCAGTTGTGTTGAGCTGCTACAGTGCAATTGCAGCAAGTCCAGTCACTGCAACAAGGAAGATGACAATGGGACGAAAAAATGTGACTGTTCCAGAAATAGACTGAAGTGTACTGGTCTATGTTGAAGAAACGGAGAATGCAACAACAATGATAATTGTTAACTGTATTAAACAAACATAGGACAGCATTTGGTAGTAGTACATAGTTTCATATTTCATATTATACTGCAGTAGTATGTTCTGGTTACTATTCCTTTATAAATACATGTAAACCAGAAGAAGTTTTGGTGGCCATTTTGAAAATTAATCCAAACCTATAGACTTCCTTGGTGCCTCTAGTACTGAGATTGTTTATAACATTAAGAAGTCCATTTGCATTAAGCCCAATTCTTACACATATCCACCCCACAATTATATCACTGAAACAAATATATATATAATATAATTATATATATATATTATAATATCTAGATTATTGTTATATATATATATATATATACAAACATACATATAATGGATTCATGTAAAATATGTTTCATACATCCTGACTGTATCTAAAATAAAAATCCAGTAAATGTGGCTTTCAACAGGGGACATAATAATAATAAAAAAGAATGAATACATTTGTAAAAATGCATTGCAACTGATGGACCATCAAGAAATACCTGTAAAATGTAAAACATTTTTATTTTCCTCAAGTCTTTCCTGAAAAAGATCTGTCAGTTTTTCAATGTCTCTTTTAATTGCCTTGTTTCGGTTTTGCTGCTACAATTTAACATCAAGGTGTTTTAAAATAAATGTAATCTTTTGAAATATTCAGAATGGTGACATGAAAAATCACTGGAGCTTGCTCCAATTTGAGCATAAGCTGAGGCAACCACTGTGTCTATCTTTATAAAATAATATCGTATAGTAATAATGTATGCAGCAGAGGATGTGGTAGCTGTTAAATGGCACTGAAAATAGAGAATCATTAATTAAGGAGATGAACATGCCTGGGTTTCCTGTATGCAAGTCTTTTTCCATCCTCCTCTGATGCCATTGTTTTATTTTCCAGGAGTGAGCTTGTTGGTGCCAGCAGGAGCTGTCCCCCAGGGGAGAGTCTATGAGATGTATGTGACAGTGCACAGGAAAGACAACATGAGGTAACTGGCCAGCTTTGTTGGTATGTCAATTAAAGTTGCACCCAGCATATTTATGTCTTAATGGGATGGATTTTTGTGACTTTTTTTTTACTTCAAAAAAGTCACATTAATAAAGGTTCCAGAGAAGAGAAAGTTTATGAGAATTGCTACCGTAGTTTTCATAGGCGATGTGTAATATAAATTGTATTAAACTCATTAACAGACTGAACATAACTACTGACCTACTTAAAAATGTAGACAACCATTCCTGACAAGCTCAAATCCAGCACCAGAATTTCTAATATTGGCCGTTGAAAATAACACTATGTAACACAATTTTTGTTCCTGGGTAGTAAGTGTTATTTCCTAATTGCTTATGCCTCAAAAATATAGAAAATGGCTATTATTCCCCACAAACTTCGCTTTTGTGACCAGGACAGTGATATTTTGAAATTGACCTATTTCCAATGAGAAAACGGGCGAATCTGTGTCTTTTCGTTCACATAAAAACAACATGTGAATCCAAATTAACATGTATTTATACAAAAGTAATACAAAAATGACTACAAAAGATTTAGAAGCGAGTAGTTTTTTGAGATTTACGATTGTACTGTAAATCACTTTCACGAATCAGCCCCCAAATGTAGTCTTCCATCATGTTCTCATTATACTGTCCTTGGTAGCGGCATTCAAAGTCCAGTATATCCTGGTGGAAGCGCTCGCCTTGCTCCTCCGAGTACGCTCCCATGTTCTCCTTGAATTTATCAAGATATCAAAGATATGGACTTTAAGGGACATCCTACGGCCCATTGTGCCATAGTTCTTCACCAGTTCTCAACCAGCTCCACATAGTTTTCGGCCTTGTGATTGCCCAGGAAGCCCCGAACCACTGCGACAAAGCTGTTCCAAGCCGCTTTCTCCTTACTAGTGAGCTTCTTGGGGAATTTATTGCATTCCAGGATCTTCTTTATCTGTGGTCCGACGAAGACACCGGCTTTGAACTTTGCCTCAGACAGCTTAGGGAAGAAGTCTTGAAGGTACTTGAAGGCTGCCGACTCCTTATCTAGAGCTCTGACAAATTGTTTCATAAGGCCCAATTTGATGTGCAGTGGTGGCATCAGCACCTTCCGGGGGTCCACCAGTGGCTCCCACTTGACGTTGTTCCTCCCCACAGAGAACTCGGTCCGCTGTGGCCAGTCCCGCCTGTGGTAGTGCGCCTTGGTGTCCCTGCTGTCCCAAAGGCAAATATAGTGGGGAAACTTGGTAAAACCGCCTTGGAGACCCATCAGGAATGCCACCATTGCAGCCTCTTGATGCCCTCTCAGAAAAATGAAGATATGTATCCACTTAGGCAGCTGGAACTAAACTGAACTGGTGGGTTTAAGGCCCCTGTATTTATATTACTATTTATATTACTGGAAAGTTCTAGAAAGTTCTAGAAGTTACTCCAAGTTTACTCAGCACTGAATCTATCTGGAGTTCTGGAAAATAGGTACATTTCAAAATATCACTGTCCTTGTCACAAAAGCAAAGTTTGTGGGGAATAATAGCCATTTTCTATACTTCTGAGGCATAAGCAATTAGGAAATAACACTTACTACCCAGGAACCAAAAAAAAAAAAAAAAAAAAAATTGTTACATGGTGTAATTCTTTCTTCTTTGATACGATACATCACCATTGGTTTCACTTTGAATATCTTGAAGCCAATAAAAAGAATGGCCAATCAAGTCAGGCTAGATTGTTCATAAGCAGGAAGTTGGGAAGATAAAATTACTTCTGATGATGCTAGTGGGACACTTGTGCAAAGATAGTAGAACCATGCTGTTGAATGTGGGAAAAAAAGTAACAGCTTTTGAAATGAAGATTGCATATTTTATTAATGTTGAAGTAGGTGGGACAGTTTCACTCCGAACCTTCAAATGCAGAGAGATAGATAATTGCTGTCCCTTTTGATTTTAAAAGCCAGTATTTGATGTTATTGTTATACCCAGACCACCAGTGGAGGGTGCCCAAACTGTGTTGAGTCCCGTGGTGACTTGTGGACCTCCAGGTGCCTTACTCACCAGGCCTGTCATCATCACTATGCACCACTGCGCAGAGGTCAACACAGAAGACTGGCAGATCCAACTCAAGAACCAGTCACAGCAGAGACAGTGGGAGGTGAGAGGCCAATATAAGAAAGAAAGAAACAGACCCGAACAAACAGAAAAAAGCTTGATTTGCAGACATATACAGCTTGATTCGCTGTATAAGTGTCTTAACCCTTTCAGGACCAAGCATTTTTCAGTGGGATGCTCCCTCAGGACCAGCTGTAGTTGACTCTCTTCCTATAAAAATTCACAATCTATTTTTTACTTGAAAATGTTGTTGCTTTTTGAGAACACTCTGGGGAATATTTCTGGCACACATATCTTAGTGCTGTACATATATTGAAGTAATATACTACTACCAGTGCAACAGGTTGATTCGATAAATTTTTTTTTTGCCAAATCGACGATTAATATCCACGTTTAATTTAGAAAGAATTTACTGTTTTTTTTCTATCTTTATTTTTCAATTCAAGCAGAGAATGGGTGAAATCGACCTTTTTGCTTTAAATATATATATATATATATATATATATATATATATATATATATATATATATATATATATATTATATATAATATATATGATATATTAATAAACGGTGCCATTAAAAAAACATTCATCATTTAGCGAAACCCCTTTGTCATATTCAACATGCAACAAAACATTCTAATTGAAATAACGTTTGGTCACAGCTGATCTATGCATTTAAAAATTGTCTCAAATAAACCGCAGTAAAGCAGCATATAAAAAAAGTATATTACACAGACCTTTACAGCATAAATGTACAAGTAAAAATAATATGCACAGAACAAAACATTAGATAGTTGAACAGAAATAACTTGCACTTATTATTTGGAGTCTGAGCTCCCTCTCTCCTGCTTCAGCATAGCCAGACTCAGAGTCACTGGAGAGCAAGGCAGATAGGCCGACTTTAGCCGTCGGCCATGGTATTGTACACAATATTCATTAAGTGTTTTTCTCTTGCGACCCATTTTCAAATCAAAACTAGTAACTGTCACCATATACCTAAAGCAAAAGCTTACATACACTTTAACCCGCTAATTTCAAAGTAGGCTCTGTAGCTAGCAAATGAGAGCATTCTAGCACTGCTTCAGTCAACGACAACTGTCAGAGCAGGGTGAAACTACAGTACTAATGGGGCATTGAGATGATTGACAGTGACTCCCAGCCATTCAGATTGGAATGGAGACAGGACAGACAGCAAGTATAAAAACTACACAAACTAGAGAGAATTTCTAAATTATTATTATTATTATTTTATTTGAAATAAATTTATTTCAGTCAAAAATATTTTTGGGGAATTCGACGTTTACAAAGCTTTATCGATTTAATATTTAAATAACAAAAAACATAAATAAATAACCGAAAATATTTTTGAAGTGTGTTTTGTAAGTCATTTTCTGTTAAGTTACAGAATCTCTGTTCAGCAGTTTTTTTTCATTCAGCCATTTTATCTTGTTGTTGGAGGTGGAGGACAGTGATGTGAACCAATCATACAGTATATATATATATATATATATATATATATATATATATATATATATATATATATATATATATATTATATATATATAATATATATATATATAGTGTTTATTACAGAAGAAAACGGAACATGACAGACTGCTCTGGCTCTGTAACATTGCCAGGATCTGTATTGTATGCATATACCTTCCCGGCATTGCAGTGTTTTTCACTGTACAATAGTACGTTTTCATATCAGCTCTTTGTTTTCTCTCTAAAAGCTGTTTCTGCCTCTTACTGAGAGGGCCTAAAACATCTATAATGATGCAGAAATTGGCTATTTCAATGCTACTGAAAAGAATAATCTATCTTTCTGCCATCATTTTGTTGAAATTCTACACATAATACTGTTTGTGAAGCCTGTCAATTCACAAGATGTCACATTTGTTTGCACAGGGATTATTTTGTCAAAGTCCTACTAAATGCATACATATGTGTAATGTGTTTTCTAAACAGAAGAGGAATATCCTAGAAAACAGAGCATGCCAACATATTCCAGCACTTAAGCGTAACAAATCATTATAAATAGCGGTTTTAATCAAATAAAATCACAGATTTACTGTAAAAACAATTAAATATTTCTTATCCACAAGACTTCTTAAGCCTTATTTTTGTTTTTAAAAAAGCTTCTAAATCATATGAAGACACTGTGACAGCATGCACATGAACTATAATACATTACAATACAGAGAGGAAAACAATACTTAATTCTATCTTCAGTAAATGCCTAAAGAAACAACCAAAACTATTTAGATTTTAACTTTGAATATAAAGTACAGCACATTTTTTCAAATAAATAAACCACATGCACAATGATGAAAAACAAATAACAATCCTAGCCTGAATGAAAAATTATTTATAAAATACTTTTGTAAATCTCCAGGATGTGGTTGTTGTTGGAGAGGAAAATTTCACCACCCCCTGCTACATCCAGCTGGACATGGAAGCCTGTCACATCCTCACAGAAACCCTGAGTACTTACTGCCTGGTGGGTCAATCTATCAGCAAAGCTGCTGCCAAGCGCCTCAAGCTGGCCATATTCGGCCCTGTCTTCTGCACAGCCTTGGAGCACCACATCCGTGTGTACTGCCTGGATGACACACAAGATGCGCTCAAGGTAAATGGTCCAGCTTCAAGCAGAAACCTGCCATCTTTATGTCTATGATAATTTTGAGTAATTAACAGGGCTGGTGACAGAGGATCCTTATAGTTTTTTTTTTTAAAGGATATCCTTGTATATAATAGGGAAACAAAAATGTGAAAGTGACTTTAATTTTGAAAAAAAAAAAAAAAATTATGCATGGAAACTAGTAATTAGGGCTGTGTTCAAAGGTTTGCTAGCCATGATTTCAAAGGTAGTTCAAAACCTTTGAAAGTTCATCAGGCAGCATTCACACACTTTTTTTTTCCTGTGTTAGCAGAAACCGTTTGACAATGTGTGAATACTATAAATCACACATTAAATGTCACTCACATGTGGAATGTGAAAGGCTTCAACCACCCTGTGACACGTAAAAAAGTTTTTTTCCCACATCCAGCAGCTGGGAGGGGGATTCTGTTCCTGCAGGAGACCCATTTACGAACCTCTTCCGCATTTCACATTCTCAGGGACTGTGTGGGGCAGCTCCTCTATTCAAATTTTCATGGCAGGGTCAGGGGTGCTGCAGTCCTGATCAACAAATCAATTTGTCCCTTCCCAAACTATTGTAGACCCAAATGTTGTTAAATTATTGTATACTTTACAACACCCCATTGATCCTGGCTTATGTGTACACACCAAACTGGGATGATAATGACTTTCTAAAGAAGGTTTTCTCTCTTTTGCCCAATATAAGTATACATTTTCTCCTTCTAGGGGGAGATTTTAACTGTGCCCTAAATCCAAATTTGATTGCTCCACTAATTTGAGTCCCCCATCTAAATCAGCATTAACTATTCATACATTCTTAGATGCTTACAAGGTTTCAGACGTATGGCACTTTCTGTTTCCAACGACAATAGTATACTCTTTATTTTTGCCCAGTACACCACACTTTTTCTTCAATTTACTACTTTTTATGGATAACAAATTATTACCTTCTGCTCAGTTGTGTGCCTACCAGTGTATAGTGATTTCTGACCATGCCTCTCTAATTATGGAACTGATGTTCCCTGGCAAAGCTCCATCCTTGGCGTTTCGACACCAAAATTTTACCTATCAACTTGATGCTAGATAATACAACTTTAATAATTTTCCTTTTAAAATAGCCCCTGATAAGTTTCCCTACCTTGGGATAACTGTGACTCTCATACAATAATCTTTTTAGTGCTAACTTTAACTCACTTTTATAATGCACTAAACAAGACTTCATCCTTACCTATTTCACATATTGGCAGAATAAGAACATAAGAACATAAGAAAGTTTACAAACGAGAGGAGGCCATTCGGCCCATCTTGCTCGTTTGGTTGTTAGTAGCTTATTGATCCCAGAATCTCATCAAGCAGCTTCTTGAAGAATCCCAGGGTGTCAGCTTCAACAACATTACTGGGGAGTTGATTCCAGACCCTCACAATTCTCTGTGTAAAAAAGTGCCTCCTATTTTCTGTTCTGAATGCCCCTTTGTCTAATCTCCATTTGTGACCCCTGGTCCTTGTTTCTTTTTTCAGGCTGAAAAGGTCCCTTGGGTCGACACTGTCAATACCTTTTAGAATTTTGAATGCTTGAATTAGGTCGCCACGTAGTCTTCTTTGTTCAAGACTGAACAGATTCAATTCTTTTAGCCTGTCTGCATATGACATGCCTTTTAAGCCCGGAATAATTCTGGTCGCTCTTCTTTGCACTCTTTCTAGAGCAGTAATATCCTTTTTGTAGCGAGGTGACGAGAACTAAACACAATATTCAAGATGAGGTCTTACTAATACATTGTATGGTTTTACCATTACTTCCCTTGATTTAAATTCAACACTTTTCACAATGTATCCGAGCATCTTGTTGGCCTTTTTTATAGCTTCCCCACATTGTCTAGATGAAGACATTTCTGAGTCAACAAAAACTCCTAGGTCTTTTTCATAGATTCCTTCTCCAATTTCAGTATCTCCCATATGATATTTATAATGTACATTTTTATTTCCTGCGTGCAGTACCTTACACTTTTCTCTATTAAATGTCATTTGCCATGTGTCTGCCCAGTTCTGAATCTTGTCTAGATCGTTTTGAATGACCTTTGCTGCTGCAACAGTGTTTGCCACTCCTCCTACTTTTGTGTAGTCTGCAAATTTAACAAGTTTGCTTACTATACCAGAATCTAAATCATTAATGTAGATTAGGAATAGCAGAGGACCTAATACTGATCCCTGTGGTACACCACTGGTTACCACACTCCATTCTGAGGTTTTTCCTCTAATCAGTACTTTCTGTTTTCTACATGTTAACCACTCCCTAATCCATGTACATGTTTTTCCTTGAATCCCAACTGCGTTCAGTTTGAGAATTAATCTTTTGTGCAGCACTTTGTCAAAAGCTTTCTGGAAATCTAAATAAACCATGTCATATGCTTTGCAATTATCCATTATCGATGTTGCATCCTCAAAAAAATCAAGCAAGTTAGTTAGGCACGATCTCCCTTTCCTAAAACCATGTTGACTGTCTCCCAGGACCCTGTTACCATATAGGTAATTTTCCATTTTGGATCTTATTATAGTTTCCATAAGTTTGCATA
Organism: Polyodon spathula; assembly: GCF_017654505.1. Taxonomy (NCBI): domain Eukaryota; kingdom Metazoa; phylum Chordata; class Actinopteri; order Acipenseriformes; family Polyodontidae; genus Polyodon; species Polyodon spathula. The sequence continues at coordinate 60,128,875 of NC_054535.1, read as the reverse complement.
TAATAGAAGTCAGGCTTACTGGTCTGTAGTTACCTGGTTCAGTTTTGTTTCCCTTTTTGTGGATCGGTATTACGTTTGCAATTTTCCAGTCTGTCGGTACCACCCCTGTGTCAAGAGACTGCTGCATGATCTTGGTTAGCGGTTTGTAAATTACTTCTTTCATTTCTTTGAGTACTACTGGGAGGATCTCATCCGGCCCAGGGGATTTGTTTATTTTAAGAGCTTCTAGTCCCTTTAACACTTCTGCCTCAGTTATTTAAAACTGGATAGGAACTGGATGACATGTGGGGCATGTTGCAGTATCTTCCTTTGTAAAAACTTGTGAAAAGTAATCATTTAATATATTTGCTATTTTTTTTTTCTTCATCTACGATTTTGCCATTTGTATCTCTTAGACATTTAACCTCCTCTTTGAATGTTCTCTTGCTGTTGTAATATTGGAAAAACATTTTGGAATTGGTTTTATCCCCCTTAGCAATGTTCATTCTTTTTATCTCTTGGCCTTTCTAACTTCCTTTTTGACTTGCGTTTGCAGTTTCGTGTACTCTTTCTGGGTACTTTGTTTTTGGTCCCTTTTTAATGCTCTGTAAAGTGCCTTTTTTCGCTGAATATTTTTTTTTAATTGATCTATTAAACCATTTTGGCAATTTAGTTTTACATTTAGATTTGTCTACTTTAGGGATGTAATTGTTTTGCGCCTCTAGTACTACATTTTTGAAGAACAACCATCCTTCTTCTGTGGGTGTTTTCTCTATTTTACTCCAATCTACTTCTGTTAGTCTCTGTTTCATACCTTCATAGTTTGCTTTTCTAAAATTGTAAACCTTAGCTTTAGTCATTACTTTTAGGGGTTTTAAAAAACACTTCAAATGAGACCATGTTGTGGTCTGAGTTTGCCAGTGGTTCTCTGACCTCTGTTTTAGTTATTCTGTCTTCGTTACTTGAAAAGATTAAATCAAGGCATGCCTCCCCTCTAGTTGGTGCCATGACAAATTTTGTTAGGAAGCAGTCATTTGTCATTTCCACCATTTCTATTTCATCCTTCGTGCTACCCACCAGGTTTTCCCATTTTATTTGGGGGAAGTTGAAATCCCCCATTAGTATGGTTTCTCCTTTGCTACATGCATTTCTAATGTCATTGTATAACAGATTATTTTGCTCACTGTCTGAATCTGGCGGTCTATAGCATGCTCCTGTTATTATGCCCTTTGAATTTTTGTATGTTTTTCTCACCCATATTGATTCGGTTTTATTTTCTTTGTCCAGGTTTAACACCTGGGCTTCAAGACTGTTTCTTATGTATAGCGCTACCCCTCCTCCTCTTCTGTCCTGCCTGTTTTTCCTATACAGTGTATATTCGTCCCCATCACTCTCAGACAACCACTTTTCTGTAACACCTATCACATCATAGTTACTTGTTAGTGCAGTAGCTTCAAGTTCTAGAATTTTGTTTCTGATACTTCTAGCATTTAGTTAAATACATTTAATGGTTGTCTTACCTGAATTGTTGTTCTTGTTTTGATGCAGTCTCCCTTCTGTTTTTTTGTTGATTTCTCCCCCCTTCCTAAAACTAAACTATGCAAAAATGAATGTTCTTCCCAAGTTTTAATACCTCTTCCAATGTATTCCTATTTCTATTCCAAAGTCTATTTTCCTTATTCTTAACTGTTTAATCTTCTGTGGCAGGCTGGCGAGTGGAAAGAGGCCCAGAGACAGACTGCAGTTCAAAAAAATAACTATTTTATTATAAATAAACACAAAATAAACGTGCACAAGGGCAAAAACAAAGCAATTTAAACACAAAGAAAGACAAAAAGCAAAACTTACAAAAATAACAATTTCCAGGCTGGGCAATGCCTTCACTGGATTCAAACTTTTTAAACAACCCAAAAAAAAAACAACCTGCTTCCTCAGCTCCCTCTCCCAAATGAGAAGCAGAGGCCTCCTTTTATATCAGGTGGCTGGGCGCTGATTGATCGTTAATCAACCTAATCAACTAATCAACCCCAGCCACCTGAACATAATAAACCCAGGCAGGCAGGGGAAGTTAACCCCATCCCTGCCAATTTAAAAGGGCAGAGCTTTGCTCTGCCACATCTTCAAATTTATTTGGAATAATAAGATGCCCCATATTCTCGAAGAATCCTGGAAGAGATTACGGTCTACAGGGGGATTGGCTCTTCCAAATTTCTAGCTCTATTTCTGGTCTGCCGCAGTGTTTTGTATTGGTTTGTCATTCTCTCCAGATCTGGGCACAGTTTAGACAGCATTTCAGGTTATAGTCTCGATTTTTGCCCTCATAGACTCAAATCACCTATTTTCCCTTTCACTGCAAGACTCCACTTTCGTTTTTTGGCTCAATGGCATTTCTTAAAGACTTACATATTGATGAGAATTGTGCCCATTTGAACAACTGTCACAGATTTGGATTGCCTCAAACACATTTCTTTTGATACTTGAAAATCAAAATTCTGTCCGTAATACAGTTGTGCAATTTCCCTCGCTTCCCTCTTCATTCCCTGTTGATTCTATTCTAGCACTAAATCCTTCAATTAAAGGCAATATGTCTACCATCCACAGCCATATTTTAACACCAGCTTCTCCTTCACTAAGCATATTAAAAACTTTATGGGAACAGGATATTGGGTCTGATATCTCGGACGGCATCTTGGAATCTATTCTGTCCACAGTACATTCTTCTACATTCTGTGTTCGTCATGGGCTAATCCAATTTAAAGTTTTAAACAGTCTTCACCTTTCTAAAACTAAATTAGCCAGAATCTACCCTGGATTGGACTCGACCTGTGACAGATGCAAACAAGCACATGCCTCTCTATTTTAGATGTTTTGGTCCTGTCCGGAGCTGACACTCTGGTCCCCTTTTTTGGGTGCCATAATAACCCCTCCACTTGGCTCAGGAGGTCCTTGCAGAGTGGGAGCTGCCACGGTTGGCCCAACAACATGTTGGTGAGGAGAGCAAACCAGGGGCGCCTCGGCCATCTGGGTGCAACCAGCAAAACCTGGGCTCTCTCCACCCTGATCCTCTCTGGTGTTAGGGGTAATAGCGGTAGCGGATGGAATGCATACAAGAGCCCCTGTGGCCAGGGGTGAGCTAGCGCATCTACTCCCAGGGGCCCCCAGTCTCTCTCCATGGAGAACCATAGGGGGCAATGAGTGGACTCGGCTGTGGCGAAGAGGTCGACTTGTGCTGTACGAAACCTCTCCCAAATCTCTTTCACAACCTGAAGGTGCAGTCTCCGCTCTGAGCTGTCTGGAGCTCCTCTGGACAAGAGGTCTGCTGCTCTGTTGTACACATCGGGGGAGGTGAACCGCCCTGATGGAATGCAAGTTTCTGTGCGTCCAAGACAGGAGTCTGTGTGCTGTGTGGTGAAGGCCCGGAGAGCACAGGCCACCTTGGTGGTTTATGTAGGCTACCACTGTCGTGTTGCCCGTCCAGACCAGCACATCTTTGTGCGCTAATTGCTGGCCAAAATGAAATAATGCCAGGGCTACTGCTTGCAGTTCTTGGGCGTTTATATGTGCTTGCTGTCAATGTCTCTTCCACTGACCTCTTATTCCCCTCCCATTCCAGACCGCTCCCCAGCCCAGGCTGGAGGCATCCATAGTGACAACTTCCCTTCTGTGAGGGGAGCTGAGGGGAGATCAGAGGCGCAGATTGCCGGGGCAGAGCCACTACTCCAGTGTCTTCCGGCATTGTCTGGACATTCACACCAGCCCGTACTGATCGTCGACCGGGTGCAAGTTGAGCGTATTTACCCAGGCTTGAAGCAGGCGCATTCTCAGCAGCCCTAGGGGAAGAATTCTCGAGCTGCCGTCAGCCCCAGCAATCTTTAAAATATTCTGACCTATAGAAGAGTGTCCCCTCTGAATTGGGAGAGTGTGTCTTCCAACAACCGAATCCTGTCTTCGACAGTGAAGCAAGCATGCTTACAGAGTTCAGTTTGATACACTGTGGACTGAGACGGTATGAAGTTGCTCTTCTGTTGATGTATGGAGAGCCTTAAGTTCGTCACATGTTCTATGACCTGTCTGGCCTCTGCGCATGCATTGGAACGCGCGCAAACTAGCCAGTCGTCCAGGTAGTTCAAAATCTGAATACCCCGCAGCCTGAGTGGAGCCAGTGCTGCATCCATGCACTTGGAAAATGTGCGGGGCGCCAGCGAGAGGCCAAACGGCAGCATGCAGAATTCGAACACATTGCCTTGAAAGGCGAAGTGCAGATATTTTCTGTGTGCGGGAAGGATCGGGACATGGAATTAGGTGTCTTGCAGGTTGATCGATGTGAACCAATCGCCCGGCTGGACGGACTGGAGGATACACTGTGCGGTCAGCATGTTGAACTTCCTTTGTTTGAGGAACATGTTGAGGATCCTGAGGTCCAGAATAGGTCGAAAACCTCCGTCCCTCTTGGGCACGAGGAAGTACCTGGAGTAGAAGCCACTGTGGGCATTGTTTGGATTCACAAAGCACACAGCGTTCTGTTGAAGACTGGCGATCTCCTGTTGAAGGAGAATCATGCACACTGGTTTGACGGTAGTAAAGAGCACACCCTTGAAGGCTGGTGGGCCTAAGCGGAATTGCAGAGCAAAACCATGTATCATAGTCGATAGCACCCAGAAGTCCTGGGTGCAGCCTTGCCACGGGTCATGTCCAGTTGTCAGTCCAGTTGTGAGGGGAGAAGGTGGTAGCCTTGGGCTTGGGAGGGGGCACGTCTTTTTTAGGCCCCGGCCTTGGTCTCCAGCCAGAGAACCGGTTACCACAGGCTCTTCCTTTGCCTGCTTGCTTGGTCTGGGGTGGAGGGTGGCGTTCAGGCCCAGTTGCCCCAGCAGGCTGGAAAGGCCACCTATGGCGCTGGAGGTAAGCAGGAAGGCGCGAGCATGTGGAAGCGACCTCCGTGGCCTTGTGAGGCCTCTCAAGGCTCACATCAATGGTCACTCCAAACGTCTGTCCCGGTGTTATAGGGGCATCCAACAACGCAACCTTCTCCGTCTCTACGACCTTGGCTTGGGTTAGTCAAAGACCACTGTTGGGACCTCCCTGATGCCTGACCTAACTCCCCCATCAGGTCAGTCATTGCCCCCGTCACCGCCTGAACTCCCCAGCGTCCATCTCCATTGCCCGTTCTTGTAGCTTCGCAGTTAGCTGCGACTGGTAGAGCATCAGTATGGACACTGCATTTGCTGCTCATACTGACAACACTGCTGACGCATATACCTTTTTAAGCATGGTGGCAGTAGTCCTGCATGGCTTGGACGGGCAGGTAAGGTCTTTGTCCCCTCTGTTGAGAGACCCATTTGACCCCAATGGGAGGGAACCTGCCTAGGCCAGCTTCTTGGGCTCTGGCGGTGTGTAGCAGGTACTCCGCTGTTCTGGAGCCTGAGGGAGCAGACACTGGGTTGTTCCAAGATGAACAAACCAGCTCTATGAAGTCCTGACACAGAGGGAGGGCTTGTTGTTGGTGCCCTTTCTATTTCAGGAAGCTGTTCCCCTTCCCCTCCTGTTCTGCCGGCCAGGGAATGTCCATGGCAGCAAATGCGTTGTGCATCAGGGCCCAGAACTCCTCCCTTTGGGAAGTGTATGGTAGGGGCGGTATGGAGACCCCACTGTGGCCTGACCAACTGAAGTGGTGGGTCGGACAAATCCAACCTCGATGCCGAAAATGACAGCTCGTCTGGTTTTGGGGGTCTAGGTGGGGCCAGGGATGGAGAGTGGGAATGGGGAAGCTGGGGCTGCCCGGTAGTAGGGGGCAGTCTACCCTGTGACTTCAGTAGGGTCTCCAGCATGATTTGCTGGGCCCTCACCATTTGCGCAAGATCCTCAAAGAGTCTTTCAGCCGAGCTTTGGCGTCTCTCTGGTAACTCAGAGGGGGAGCGCCTGCGCCTGCGCCTACGCAGGGAAGGAAAGCAGTACCTCCGCGGTGGCCACCTTCCTCCTGGCGAATGCCCTCCCAAGCGGTGCTGCCTCAGCAGTGTCTATATTGCTTCTAAGGAGGGGCGTCTATGCCTCCGCACCAGTGGTGGGGAAGGGGAGGATGACCCAGGGGTATGGGAGAGCTCCCTGGTCATAGTGGCAGTTTGGGTTCCAGAGGCCCTTTGAGGAGGCCCTCTCAGCTGGGGAGAGGGCTGCCCTCCTGCGCTTTGTTCTTTTGGAGAACTTCTGGCAGGGAGAGCTGTCCAAATCACTCGCCAGAGCCCTGGGTTGGTGCCGAGGAAGAGCGCGGTCAGTGTCGAGCAGTTGATGCCTAGTCAATCGGCTCCGAGGTAGGTGTCGAGGAAGAGCACAGTCGGGGCCAAGTTAGTCGGGGTCATGTCGAAGATGTTCAAGCTGGTGTCGAGTCAATCGGTGTTGGGGTTGGCACATTATATTGTTTGTAATACTCTATGCTTATGTTTTAAAGTGAACATAATGCATATAAAGTGAATATATACTGACTAATATCTTGGCTGTAAATATTTAAAAGAAGTACAATTTCATTCGTTGCTACATCTAGTTCTGGAGTCCCCATTGAAGATAGTACTGTCAATCATGGTACTGCACCCAGGGTTTAGCTTCACAGAGTGAGTTAAGGTCAGAAGCATTTTTTTAAATATTAAAATAAGTCATAAAAAATGAAATGGATAAAGTCATGATCCACAAGAACCACAAGACATAAGTAACTTAATAAATTCTAATTAGATTACACACAGAGAATTATTAAATTGACAAATACCCACTAACTTACTCTTGGTGGTGGAGACCGGACTGCGCATGTGTAACTTTTGAGTTAGTAAAAAAGAAATATGTGCAAAGAAATATTAAAATAGCTTGCTAAATACTTTATCAATTCTTTCGGTTCCAAAAAAAGGCACTCATAGTCAATGAGTACTATCTGATGCCTGCCAGCCACTCTTACCTATGACGCCTCTATTATAATATCGCAAGCAGCATCAATTACGGGTACATAAACAACACGTATGTTTATTTAAATTATAAAAACATGATTACTGTTCTATTTAACATATTTTTAAACTGCATGTGAATGTTTTACTCCATTTATATGGATTACCTGTAAGATAATAGAATTTTGAAAATTAGTACCATCAAAGGTTTGAACATTCCTTCAGTAATGTGTTCTGAATCTTCTTCGAAGGTCAAATGTACCCTTCATTACAGTCCTAATAATAATACAGTACTTTTTGTAATTTTTTTAAACACATGCCAGTTCCCATATTTGGCTATTTGTATGTGTTGGGAGGGAATGAGACTACATTATGTTGTTGTTTTTTTTTGTCTCTAAAACAATGATTACATGTGCGCACAGGAGGTTTTACAAATGGAAAAGCAGATGGGAGGAAAGCTATTGGATGACCCAAAGACTTTAAACTTTAAGGAAAGCACCCACAACCTGCGGCTGTCCATTCATGATATCCCACATTCGCTCTGGAAGAGCAAGCTGCTGGCCAAGTACCAGGTAAATTGACTGCAAATTTAAGTATAAGATGTCAATCAATCCTATTGTTTTTTGTATTGACTAATTTACTTGGTTACAGTAAATTACTCCACTTACTGTAAATGTAGCTCCTTGTGACCTACTCTTTCAGTTGCATCTTTAAAGATATTGGGAACGGTTTTTGAAAGGGGGTTCATTTTCGGTGGATCTGCAGAATTCTTCCACCTGTTAATCTGTTAAAAAATATCCGCCTAACATGATCTAACAAGATCCTCTGTTTTATCCACCGGTGGATCACATTTCATGCATAATCTTCTGCAGTTCTAAATAAATTAGTAATGAGTATTTAAGGTTTTATCCAGCAAAATTATACATCCAGCTCAGTTGTGTAGGCAGATGCTATATAAACATGACCTGCATAGGAACAAATATCAGAACAAGATCTGACCATCCCTTTGTGTCAAAGTGAGACTAGTTTGAAGGTAGCCCCAAATGTGTCAAAGTATACTTTGGAAATAAAAATGTAACACTAGAATGACCGCGTTTATAGGCATACCTAGAACATCCATGACCGGTCAATTTGACCAGTGTATTGAAAACAACATAAATATTATAATGAAAGGACAAACAATTGAATGTAAGACATAGTGTTATTCAAGAACTATATGGCTGGAGGAATTGAAGGCTGTGACTAGGTGCACTAGTCCTCGTAAACTAGCTGTTATTCCCCGTTCTCATCAGCTTGGTGGGGTTGATGTGTCTGGTATCTCTTTGGAAACTTTGTCGATGAGACCTGTGGTGACTGAAACTGTTAGACCCCATGCATATAACCATAAACTACCTATTAAATTAAATTTTTAGTTTTTGGAGAGAGTGATGGTTATTCGGATGTGTTGAGTTTTATAGATGCCTGTCAGAATTTCTTGGCAGTGGTAACTATGATCGAAGCAGAAATATTGGCTACTCTGTCTACAGTGTTAAAGGGGCCTGCAGAAAAGTTGATGGATTGCAGAGCGTCATAAAATTCAGACCTGGGTTCTTTTCAAAACAGCTTTTGTTGAGGCTTTTCTTCCCACGTGTTATTTGTCCAAGGTGGAGAAAAGGTTGCGCGATCCGGTTCAAGACCCAGGTGAATGCGTGAGAGATTTTTCTTACGATTACTGCGCTCTTTGTATTAAATAGCATCAGGATATGAGGGAAGCAGAGGTAGTGGAAAGAATTCTAAGCAATGCAAACCCTAAGTTGGCAAGTTTTATTAGGGGGTCTGTGATGATGGTAGCGTATTTGGTTAGAGTTGGGGCTATGGTAGAAAGGGATTGGTCCTCTCAGAAAGAGTATTGGGCCAAAGTAAATGCAAAGACTGAGAAAGGGTGGAAGAAACCTGGGAAAGGTTCAGTCAAAATAACAGCTGAATTAGCAGTCGTACACAATGAAGGCACCCCTCAATTAGAATCCACTGGTAAGCCCAGGCTTTCATTGTTAGCCTTAAAACTGTCTGTTCGAGGATGGGATGGTTTGGCTTTGATATTTAGGGTGCACTTTAATAAAGAATAGCCTTTGTCTACAGCTTTGTCAACCCAAAGATTGTCTGTTATCTAGTTTATGGCAATCTTTTATGGTGACACCACCACATAAATTTGGAAAAATTGTTCTGTTCTGAATGGTGCATTAAGCGCACCATGTGTTGTGCCTTAATTGGGCAGCACGGAAGCCTGGCCAGGTTCCAAATATGATATTCAGGTTCATAGTATTAAACGGGGGATCATTAATATCAATGGGTTCGATTTGTTCTTTATGTTCCTATTTTGCTGGATGCTGCTGTGCCAGTAATTGAAAGATTGTTTAAATAGTACCTTTGTTTCACCATGTGAGGGAGCTCCTTTGTTGCTTTTTAAGTTTCCTCCATCTCTCGTTCTCGTTCAGTTTCCCTAGCCCGTGTATAGTCCAACCTCGGTTCTCATGCCAGAGAAGGTCAGTCACAGCCAAACTGTTTAACTTCCGAGTTTTCATTCTGCTGGAGGTTTGTTTTGTTTAATTAGTAAACGCTTTATTGCTTGCTTCCAAGCTGTTGTTTAGCCGGGTTCATCAGCCGCTGTAGCAGGTGATCGCTAAAGCCTGGAGTCGGTTTGAATGCGCCATGTTACTGCTGTTTTTATTTTTAAAGTTTGTTTTCTTCTTCTCATCGTCTTCCAAAGAGGATCTTTAATCAAACGGGTACCCAGGAGTTTGCTGGTGAGATCATTTCTTTATTTTTGTTGCGGAGCTGTTTCTGTTTTTTGGTTTTTCTTTTGTTTTGCTACTTTGTTTTAGTAGTGGAGGTTTTGCTGTTCTGTTTACTTTTGGTTTTCTTTCTGCTCAGGTCTTTTCTATTTTTATTTGCAGTAATAATTATTTTAACCAACAAATGTTTGACGTCAACCTTTTTTTTCTATAGTGTATCATTTGTGATCTTGCGTCCTTGATGCACTGTCACTTCGTCCTTCCCCCCTTTATTAGTAAATTGTTTATATTTAATACAGGGAGGTAATCTCTTCATAGTGATTAGCTGGGTTCTAACGTCATATAAAGCATCTACACAACCAGAATATTGTAAATAAACAGACATTTGAACAGAAATGTGTTTATATACAGACATATTACATAACAGGCATCCTCAAAAAACAGTAAAAAATGAAATAAACAAATATTTGAAAATAAATTTCTGTATATACAGGTATATCATGTACATACAAAACTGTACAACTGAAACAATGTAAATAAGTCTATTTTTTTATATACAGACATACTATAATTGAAGTGACATGAATAAATAAACATTTGTACAGAATGGGCTTCAGTCAAATGTGTGTATATACATTTATATAATGTACATGCAAAACTGTAGATGTAAATAAGTCTATACAGACATATTATAATTGAAGTGACATGAATAAATAAACATTTGAATAGAATGGGCTTCATTTACAATTGTTTACAAAGTCTTTAAGTGCTGACACAAATCACACAGATACTGCTTTTCAAAATGTGCAGTCCCTTTACTGCATTGTCCATCTCTACTGCATTAGACTCATGTTTGGTAAAATGTGCAGATTTTTCAAACACTCTTTTCTGTTCTGCTTCTTTAGTGATCCATTTGCAGTGTGTATTGGGGTAACAATAAATTGCTTAGAAAAACATGTGACTTATAGTAACCAGTTCAGACAGACAGACTGACACTGTGAGCTGTTAAGGCTGATCGATGGGTGTGGCAGGAAATGGCATTGCGGTGATGTCAGGCCAGAAGGCGGAACAAAAACAGACAGGCAGGGTTTTTATACAGGTGACTATCTCCTGATTAGCAACAAACTAATCACTTAAGGAATGTACTGTATTTATTGTATGTTCATCCACAACTTTAAACACTCAATTATAAAGGCTAAAAACAACCATGTACAATTCTATTCAAATCCATGTTTATATATTAGGTGGATAGTGTGGTCATTTTATTTAAAAGCATATGTCTGCAAAATATCTATTGTCGCATTAAAACAATGCTCAGGTTGGTTCTTATTCGGTCAGCTTCTTATTTGCATCCCAGCTTCTTATTCGCTAATATGCACAAATGTGACTAAAATTGAATTTAACTGAACTGTGTTTTAGAGCATAAATTGCCTCTGGCTGCTCATTTCAAAGTTAATACAAACACAGGGGATCCCCTGTATGTCATCCATAAGTATTTCATCCAAAATTGAATTTGGTACAAGAACAGCAGGCAAACATGGCAGACAAAGCAATATTGACATTGGGTTTAGTGCAATATTTCAAGGTATCCAGAAGTGGAAATTCTGTGCGTTATCCCTATGTATTCTTCCCTGTCTAACATGGAATTTGCATTCCTTTGTTATCTTTTCTAATAACCCATTTTTAAGTTTTGTGCTTTCCCCATTTAATATAGCACACACAGACCTGAACAGGGAAAAGTCCATTTAACAAACCATTCTGTTGCAAAGTCACCTGCCCAAGTTTACTACTTTATTCTGCACCGTACAGAAAGCACATTTTCCTTGTTGAAGTTTTTATTTCTACTTTTCAAAAGTAAGCCCAACATATATCTAAAGTGCAAAGCAATATGTACACTGTATCATTGTTGAACATCAATCTCTACCCCCCCAATGACATTTTAGTCCTGTAGTATTTTTATAGGCTTTATAGTTTTCTCCAGAATGGTTTATTAAATTGACTTTTTCTTGTTCAGGTCTGTGTGAGTATGCTAGATTAAATTGGGAAAGGACACAAGAATAGGTTATTAGACAAGATAACAAAGCAGACCGAGGCGATTTATCCCCTGAAATACCCAAGTTACTTTTTCAAATTTAGTTACATTTGTGCATATTAGCAAATAAGAAGCTGGCCGAATAAGAAGCCAACTTCATCATGGCATGAAAGTTTTTTTTTTCAATTTGTTTTTTTTTAATTTTGTACTTTTCCAAAGTAGTCTATAGTTTGACACATTTGGGGCTACCCTGGAGAATAATTCAAATTAGTCTCACTTTGACACAAAGGGATGGTCGAATCTTCTTCAGATCGTAATACACACACACACACACACACACAGCTGCTTCTAACATATGATCCATGTTGAATGCCAGGGAGACTCGGTCTGACTTGCTGTGACTGAAGCAGACGGAAAGCTAACTGGTGGAAGTTTACATTATCCAGCACTTTCATCTTTAGAAAATAGACACAGATTCTTAGATCTAAGTATTCCACCAAAAGAAACCGTCAGAATAACTAATGAACTAAACTAGTCCCGCCGTGTGTTCCATAGCCTTAGAAAATACTGAATTGGTGGGGAAAAGAGGGGTGCAGAAAAAAACGGTTGAGATAATACGATCCATTGGCGGCTCTCCATAGAACATAACTCCCATTATACTTACATTTTTTTACAGATGAAATAAACTAGAGACTGACATGCACTGCTGGATGTTTGATTTTCTTTACCTTAGACCATGTGATACTTATTTAAGCAGTGGCTTTATTTATGTCCTTCATTATTTAAATTGAAAAATTGAATAGACCCCTATGTCTTCAGACTTGCTTGCCCAAATTTGATGAATCTTTGCCCAGATATTTGTTTTATTTTTATTTTGATATGCTTTCAGGAAATTCCCTTTTACCAGATCTGGAGTGGAGCGCAGAGGAACTTATACTGTACATTTATACTGGAGCGGTTCAGTTTGACAACCACAAACCTGGCTTGTAAACTGTGTGTGCGGCAGGTGGAAGGAGAGGGACAGATATTCCAATTGAATAGCACTTTGTCAGAGGTAAGAAAATTATTCTCCTTCTTTCTCATAATACTTTACTACCATCACAATATCTGCTGCAGTGTTTTATATAGCCATTCTATTAAAACATGGCCAGTCCTACATAGATATTAAAATACCCGGTTTTAATGTTATCATTTACTCCAATCAACCCTTAACTAGCTCAGGTTGAATTTTAAGTGTAAACACACTTAAGACCTGATAATGAGGACCATATTACAAATTAATCACACAAAAAGGACATTTCCATAGTTTAGCCTTTTGCATATTCAGTTACCTTATTTAGTGTGTTTACACTTAAAACTCCGAACTGAGCTGGCTTAGGGTCGACTAGATTAAACGTTTTTTTGTTTTATCATTTGAGCCACCTGTTTACAAGTGTGCAGCGGTCTAACCTATATGAGTGGGCATAGCCCCTGAACTAAAGTGTGTGACCTCAGACATCATATCTCCTTGACAACCTCAAGTTAACAGACAACATTTCCTGAGTTTACAAATGATTAAAATGTCTTTTAATTTCATTGTTAACACTGCCTTTTATTTGATTGCTAAAAAACATTGTTTTTGCTCTGCTTAGCTACAACCTGAGGGGCTAGAATAAGTAAGGACCATGCAGGAGTACAAATTTCTGTCTGTCCCAAAATTACAGTAGTCTAAGTGATTAAAAAGCTACATTTTATCAAAATGGTTTTTTATCTCAATTTTGTTTTCTATCTCAAAGCTTTTTTGGTAAAGAATAGAAGTTGCATTAAGTTTCCCAAAATCATTGGTGTCTAGGGGATAGGTTTACTTTTAATTACTAGTAGCCTGTTATATTTTATTGGGGAAAAAAATTCCTACCTCACTAACTTCTGGCAATTTTTCACTGCTATCATCTAGTTTTTCTACTCTATTTTTCAAATATCTGTTTCTAAAATCAAAAACATTATTGTATCCATCAACTTAAGCAGTGGAGTGCGTGAAAGCAATGATGCATGTCATGTTTACAGGTTTGGACCAGTTCATTGTATAAAATAAGAAGGGGTGAAGAATCTGGTGTGTTACAGTCCCAAGAAAACAAGTTACCGAGTATTCTGAATCATAAAACCATTTAAAAAGATTAAAGGGTCGTGAAAGTGGGGGTGACAAACCGATTTGCAAAGAGTGGGTGGGACTTGTCCCCTGCGCCCCACATCATCGGCACCTATGAAGTCAGCATTTGTAAACTTGGACCAGAAAGACACAGAATGATCTCTCTCTTGTCTATACTACAGTTTGTCAAAAGCTGTTACAACAGTTAGTATCTTTTAAAGGAAAAGCCACAAAAATGTTCTTCCACTGCCTTCCAAGATTGCACTATTGCCAGAAACAATGAGAAATTTGGTGACTGCCTTTTCAGTTAAATCAGCAGTAGATCTACCATTTGTGCACAGAATGTGTGATGAAAGCACTGGCCAAAGTGACAAGAGTCAAGTTATTATTTACCATTGTTTTATAAATGTTGAAGCAGGTTCGTTCTCAGTTATTTAACAATTAACAAAATTAACAAAATAATTATCAAGTACAGAAAATTGTGGGGTTTAAATCAGACGGTGCATCGCTAATTCTAACACAGCATTATGCAGTATGTTTATTTTATATTATAATTAAATATATGCAATATTGTGACAGAGATCAAATGATTCTTGGTGTTAGATTTCCCTCCCGGCCTGCGAGGCAGCTGCATAAAGGAACAGAATACCCTGGACTGAGTGGTACAACAGTTTATTCCCAGGGTTAGGTGGGAAGCAGCCATCTAGAAAGGGGGCAAAGCTACGGTATATGAACTCAGTGACCTGGACGGGAAATGGCGTGCCATCCGCGGACTGGAGAAGCGGATGCGCTCATTGACCAAGGGGCCATGGGTAAGGTTATAAAAAAGGGACGTAGTGATGTTATCTGTTCCTTTGTGAATGGTTACATTAAATTACCAGAAGGAGAACCTGCGCCATGAAACGTGAGTGTTTTATTTGTTATTGTGTGTCGTTAATAATATTGTTTGTAATTATTTGGATGGCTAACATGATCCAGAGCTGTCGCCAAAGACCAACACTAAACCTGGATCAACAACACTGCACCTTTGTTGTCACTAAAGAACTGTACTCACCACGAGCACTGTGGACTGGTGTTTGTGTTTGTGTATGTGTTATGTGTGGGTGAACTGAAACGGGACTGTTATTATTTCGGGGCAAACCCGTGGATTATAAATAAGCAATACACTCCGAGTAGGCATGGCTACTCCCGATGGGGCAAGATGGTAGGCCTCTCACATATCTGCAGCTAGGTAGTCAAATACCATGACTGCAATGTCTTGGAGGGATGCTGGGTGATGTTGCTGTTCCCAGGCTTCAATCATCTCTATAACCTTTGACCCCTTTACCTGATCAGTCCAAAAATGTACATTTGAGCATGTTTGCCTGAAAGAAACCCAAGAACCGAGTTTGATGTAAATTGAAGATGGTATGCACTAACTCATAAAATTTGTTCAGAAAGTATTTTCATTGCATTTGTGCGCATCATTTATAATACAGGATACATTTTTTATCTACCCCAATTGCACATTGTTTTTTTGGTTCACTCAAATGAATTAAATAAATTTCACATGTTTCCATCACAGTTGTTGAGTTTTAGTGCATAACAAAAGTCTGATGGAAACATAGCTGCTGACATCATTGCAAACTAATTTCTTTGTATTTAGGGACCTGTAGTAGACATACTTCACAGTTGCAGTGTATAATCTTTCTTGAAACAGTATTTTTTGATGGTCTAATATGTACAATACTGTTTAAAAGTATTGCCCACTGTCTGATTTTCTGCATATTTGACACTGAATGTTATCAGATCTTCAACCAAAATCTAATATTAGATAAAAGGGACCCTGAGAGAACAAATAACACAATGTTTTGATACTTATTTAATTTATTTATTAAAGAAAGTTATGCAACACCCAATGCCCCCGTGTTGAAAAGTAATCACCCCCTTAGACTCCATAACTGGTTACGCCACCTTTAGCAGCAATAACTGCAACCAAACGCTTCCTGTAGTTATTGATCAGTCTCTCACAGCGCCGTGAAGGAATTTTGGCCAACTCCTTCATGAGGAACTGCTTCAACTCAGTGCCATTTGTCAGTTTTCGAGCATAAACTGCTCTTTTCAGGTCCTGCCAAAACATCTCAGTGGGGTTTAGGTCTGGACTTTGAATAGGCCATTCCAAAACTTTAAATTTCTTGTTCTTCAACCATTCTGATGTAGACTTGCTTGCGTGTTTCGGATCATTGTCTTGCTGCATGACCCAGCTGTGCTTCAACTTCAGCTGACGGACGGATGGCCTGACATTCTTCTGTAGAATTCTCTGATACAGAGCAGAATTCATGGTTCCTTCAATGATGGCAGGTCGCCCAGGTCCTGGTGCAGCAAAGCATCCCCAAATCATGACACTACTGCCACTACATGCTTGACTGTTGGTATGAGGTTCTTATTGTGAAATGCACTGTTTGGTTTTCACCAGACATAACGGGGCACATGTTGGCCAAAAAGTTCCACTTTTTACTCATCTGTCCATAGAACATTGTTCCAGAACTCTTGAGGATCATCCAGGTGCTTTTTGACAAACTTGAGACGAGCATTCATGTTCTTCTTAGTGAGCAGTGGTTTCCGCCTTGCTACTATGCCATGAATCCCATTTTTGCCCAGTGTCTTTCTGATGGTGGAGTCATGAACACTGACCTTAACCAAGGAGAGAGCAGCCTGCAGATCCCTGGATCTTGTTCTAGGGTTCTTTGTGACTTCCTGGATGATTTTACACCTTGCTCTTGGAGAGATTTTGGCAGGATGGCCACTCCTGGGAAGATTCTCTACTGTCCCAAGCATTCTCCATTTGGACAATATGGCTCTGATTGTGGTTTGGTGGATCCCCAGAGCCTTAGAAGTGGCTTTGTAACCCTTTCCAGACTGATGGGCATCAACAACTTTTTTCCGGAGGTGTGACGGGGAACTGCCCCGTCTATATGAATGTGTTTGGAACTGGCAGGGAGGGGGTTAAATTCCTCCCTGCCAGGAAAACATGAAAAAATGTGGCTGGAGCTCTAACTGAATGATTAATTGGGCTCCAGCCACAGGGGATAAAAGCCAGGGGAGAGGCCCTGGCTGAGGTATTCTTTTGTTTGGGAGTTTGCTTTGTGTTGGAGAGTTTTGTGTTTAGAAGAAAGGAGTGTCTTGTTTTAAAAGACCTGGAACCTGACTGTTTACTTTGTAAGTTCATTTTGATTATTGTGTTTGAACATCTTTCTGTTGGCCCTTGTGTGTGTTTATTTCATTATTTTGTTTAAATAAAGACCTTTAGTTTTTGACTTTACATTGTTTCTGAGCCTCAGCCCTCTGTCATCCTGTCACACTTGGTGTCAGAAACGGGATAGCGCCACCTAGAGGCTCAGAGCAGTATTTTTTTTGGAATTTTGAATTTTGGAATTGTTGAGCGGAGAGCAGAATGGGCAAAAAGCAGAGGCAGCGGAGGAAGCAGCAGCAGCAGCGGCAGCAGCCGCCACCACCAACCCAAGCCCTGTGGGAGGACCCAGCGAGCTTGTTCCCGTGGTGCACCTGGTGCGGGAAGGAAGATCACCGGTGGAGGTCCTGTCTGGATGGGCCACTAGCTGACTGGTGTGGGCGACCTTCCCTTTGCCATCAACTCGCTGTGGCATCGAGATGGGGAGAGGTGGGAGGAGTGGGAGAGAGAGCATCACCCGGGGTCCCTCCAGGAAATATTCATCATGGTCCTGGCATACCTGGCAATATACATGGGGGAGACGCCCCACCTTGAAGAAATGGGGGTGGAGACTCTGCTGTCGCCCATAGAGGGGGAGCCGCCGCTCCCAGAGCCCAGAGAGGAGGAGCCGCCAGAGCCCACAGAGGGAGAAGCAAAGAACAAGGAGGAGGAGGTGAGGTGTCCTCCTCCATCACCCCAGCGAACTAGTCCGGCACTGGCAGTTGCGGTCTCTTGCCCCTTGCTCCTGGACACCCTGCCGGTCTTCCTAGACCTTCCTGCGCTAGACCTGGAGCCCAGGAGTCCACAACATTGGCCACAGCTTTTCCCCTGGTTCCCTGCTCCGCTCTTCCCAAGCACCCAGACGTCGCTGGGCTGCTGCCAGACGTCGCTGATGCTCCCGCTGTTTGCTGCTTCTCTTCCCCTGGGTGATCGGACATCGCTGCGCCGGTCCCCAGTGGAAGATCTCTGTCCACTGCTGCATTCTCCTGTTCCCCAGTCGTCACTTCGGTCGGCCCTGTCATCCCGGTGGGGTCCCTGGTCGTCGGTTCATGGTCCCTTCCCGGAAGTGCCGGAAGGTCCGACCCACCCTCAAGTCCGCCCGTGGAAGAGGGCGGAAATGGACATTTCAGGACATGAGTGTGGGTGGTTGTGTTTTAGGGGAGGGGGTGGCCTTGGTATGGCCGGTCAGTGTTGCACACTTGGGGGGGAGGATGTGTGAGATAGCAGGGAGGGGGTTAAAATTTCTCCCTGCTAGAAATTAATTGTAAGGGTTTAATTGTTTTATTGTTTAGATAATCCCCTGCACCTGGTGCTAATTGTAAATTGGAGCCAGGTGCAGGGTATTTAAGAGAGGCAGCCAGTTTGCTCAGGGCTGCTGAGGGAAGAGCCTGACTGTGTGTGTGTGTGTGAGCAGTCGTTTTCAAGGTGAAGCATGAGTTTGTGTTTTTGTGTCAGGTAAACGGCTTAGCTGTCCTGTGGATTAGTTAGGGACCAGTCTGTGTTTAGTCAGAGCTCCAAAACAGAGTTAGGTGTTTGTTTCTGTTTTGTATTTTTGATTTATGTTTATTAAAAGTGCGCGTCAGCGCTAGAAAATTAAATTTCTGTGTCCTGGGTCTATTTTAAAGGGGCAACGAACAGTGTGAGTTGCAAGTATCTCTTAAAGTGTGTGTGTGTGTGTGTGTGTGTGTGTGTGTGTGTGTGTGTGTGTGTGTGTATATGTTCTCTATTAAAATAATACAAAAAATACACCATTTTATTTTCCGGAATGGGAAATTACAGGCTGGTACGGTGGGTTTTTTTCAACAGTTATCCTCACTTAGTTATATTTTGTGTATCATTTCCATACTCTGCACAGCTTTGGAACCCAATGTTTCTGGGTGGGTTTATTTATACAGCTGTTTATTGCATGGAATGGGAAATTAAAGATGGGTTCGGTGGATTTTTTCAACAGTGCTATGTTATTCTCGCCTATTTCTATTATATGTATCGTTTTTGTCGTCTTTGCACCTTCAGAATCGAACGGTTCTGGGCCGGAACGGATTAGTAACAGAGTGTGTGTAACTTTCTCTGCTGTTTTTTAATTCAATTAAAAAGTCCCGTTCCCGCTTTTACCCCATCTCTAATATACAGGTAAATGTATTGACATTTACCAATAAAAATGTGTGTGCCGATACAAAAATGATCATTACTGTTCATTATTCTGGCAGTCAGAAGCAATATCGCTATCCACATTGACAATTACAATAAAGTTACAGTATTTTGATCAAATTAAAGGGTACAAATACACCAGGAAGCAATATTTATCAACGTATAAATGATTTCAGTCGTTAACTGTTCCATTTTTAATTAAAAGTGTGATCGTAAAGCAGCTGCTTTCATTTATTTCTATCAAAATGACATCTTGTTCAAGTAATGGTTAGTTATTTAGATGCACCAAGAACCAAAAAGTAATGTTTTACCTGATCCACTAAATTCAAAAATTAAAAACAAATATGTAGAGAGACTGTATATACATTTCACACAGGAGCATCCCAAACATTTATTTATAGGTGCATGCTGTTCCAAAACATTATAGGCTAAACAAAAAAAAAAAAAACATGCATATTAATTTTTTCAATTAATTCCTCTCTGCCTTCATATACCTTTGTGTGAAACGCTTACCAATTTCAAGTGGTAGCGTTTTTCTATACCTCGTATGGGCTACATAGTTTTGTTTAGTTTATTAGAAAGCTGACTTTGTTACCATCCCAGCTTCTTTACAGTCACTGAAGGTTGAGCTTAAAATCATGAGATACAGTGGGATATGTGGAAAAGGGTTACGTTTGTTAATAGTTACCAATTAATTTAACTAGATGTCAATGAAAACATACTCCTCAGCTCTTAATTTAATATTCTTGGTTAGTAAAAATGATTTCAATACTATCATGTAGACTACTTACGTTTGACAAACATTTTTATCAGTATATAAAACAAAATATGTTTTTGCTTCACAATGAACAACAAAGTTTGCTGATGACATAAGCACATGTTTTACCAGTTTGCAATAATTGTTTTGATATGTCTGCAGTTTAATGTATTGCATATGTACCCTAAGTGGGACAGCAACAGTGTTTTGTATACAATTGAGCGTTTTGCTGTTTTAATTTAAAGATGTGATTAGCCTTCATATCCAATATTTTTATTGTTTAACCATAATATTTTCTTAGGGATCAAGCCATTTTTGTTTATTAATAAACAATACATACATCCCTACAGTAAAGTTGAATTCTCTACCATAAAAATCTGAAGAAACTGCAACATATTTACAGTGCAATTTAAAATAAAATTATACAAATACCTATAGCCTCTTTGTTTCTTTTTAGTAATTCTTTGCATCTGACGAAAGTATTGTAAGTTTTCTTTTAATTCCATGCAAACTATAGTGTGCTTTTTCTAATAGAATGACATCCAGTATTATGATTTCCACATTGTAAATAGTAGTGGTTCCTTTTCTTTCCAAAGCATCATTGTAGCCTGTGGTAAGGTTGTGAGTGGTGGGTGAATAAAACAATGTATTAATATTTGGATACAATTCACTAAATGTGAATGAAAAATGACAAACTGCTTTAGAGCAGGTGCAGTGACTTTTTATTGTGCTGATTAGACAGTAAAATGTCAATTGCTAAAGTTGTGTGGGGACGGGGGATACTGTGAAAGTCACAGGCTAGTAGCGTGTGTGGCCACCTTTGGAAGCAATACAAGCAGTATATCTGCAACGCATGCTTTGCACCAGGTTTCAGATGTTGTCTCGGAATCCTGGCCCATTTCTCTTGTAGTGTCTGGGTAAGCATCTGGCTGTTCAGTGGTCTCCAAGCCCCAGAAGCCACATGTCTTCCAGTTCATATTATGTCATTGACAGAGTGTGTCTGGTTATACCATCTAGCCACAGTACGCTGCCCTAGTCCAGCCTCTAACATGCTGGTTGCATGAAGGCGCTGCTCTCTTAACAGACATGGCATATTGCTTTTTTTCTGTGATTTTTCTTTCTTGCTTTTATTCTAGCTTGCAATTCAACAGCTGAAATCACTCCATATCCAGTGTCCATCATCTGTCTCACTAATTAGGTGTTTAAGTGCATATACTTCAGTCATAGTCACTCAAGTGTGTCATGGTCAAGGTTTGAGAGTGATTTATATAACTTTTTTTTTTTAAATTAAATGTGTGATAAAAGTGATAAGTTTCTTCTGATGCTCAGTATAGTTTGACAGGAGTGCAATAGGTTATGTTAAGTATTCTACACTGAATTGTTCTTAATTTAGCATTGGTAGATTTAACTTAACACTTTTACATATACTAGATCAGTCTTCCTCTGAGAATGTAACCTTTAACACTTTTTCCCAAGCAATTTTGACTTGACAATCTTTAAGGATATTGGGCCCACTATTCGAAAGGTTTGCGCACTGCGCAGAGGGGTATGCGCATCGCAAATGGCCGTTGTGCTGAAATTGTGCCAAGTTGCCATATTCGAAACGTCCTTTTGCATGTCTCAATCCATTCTGCGCTGTGCAGAAATAAAATGTATGCATCGCGCAATATGGGGGGAGTGGCTGACAATATGCATGATCCTGGTATATTCGAAGGTATGCTCCAAGTACAAAACCAGGTTTGTGACGCGCAGAATAAGGATTGTAAAAGGACTGCGTTAACTCCGCACACACTATCATTCCAGCACTGACTACAAACAGGCAACAATGGGAAACGTGGGTAGCATGCAGTGTGTCCGATGACATGTGGGTGTGAATGATGCAAGGCACACCCAGCAACAGCAACCCTGACATAGGCTGAAAGGGTGCACTAGCCTCGGCACACACATGAGGAGCTCAGCAATGAGGAAATCTTGTCCAGGTATTGTCTCAACTCATCTATGCCACATGCTGCATGCCCCGCGTGGTAGGTGCAATTGGGATACTATTGGAATTCTAGCCCTTCTAAACACCTGTCACAAAGACAGCCGGAGTGGGTGACAACAGAACCAGGAAGGGAATACACCGAGACAAAACAGATGAAGTGAAATGATGAAGACGCTTGCTTGCGCGGGTTTATTGTAAATAAAAGGTCTAAACAAACAGAAAACAGGACACGGCGCTTTACGCCAAAATAAATAGACACACAAAACAGACAATATTAGACAAACATGGTGAGCAGATAGACAGACTAACAAGTATCGTGCTGGTCCCACCAGTACGCAATAGCAATTGGTATTAAGCTCTATTACTCCTCCTCTCTCTCCCATTCTCCACTCACCGAACACCCAACCCCAAGTGGGTGAAAACATGCTGCTTTTATGCTGCTGCTAGAGAGAACTAGGATGATCTTTGCCTGGTTGGAATGTACCACCACAAGTTTCCATGCGTCCGTAACATACGCCAACGCTAAGTGGGTCCGACACTTCTAGCCTGTCTGTTGTTCAGCGTTGTGCCGACGAACGA
The DNA here is from genome assembly GCF_017654505.1 of Polyodon spathula. NCBI lineage: Eukaryota > Metazoa > Chordata > Actinopteri > Acipenseriformes > Polyodontidae > Polyodon > Polyodon spathula. The sequence goes on along the minus strand of NC_054535.1, from coordinate 60,106,372 downwards.
TCTGTGTTACCGCCAGCCACCGACTTTCCCACGTTAGGAGGCGATGCTGAGCGGCAGGCATTCGTGTTGCGCTGCTAACCGGCGTTCAACCCCACTGCGTAGGTACCGTCAAAATGACCCCGTCCATGCACGAGGGAACCACCCGCTGCGGCCAGGCGGTTTAGGCAGTGCTTCTCTCAGCAGCCTATGAAGGGCTGCTGAGAATGCAAGCTATTCCTGGTCCTTCTGTTGAAGGGAGAGGCAGCTTCTGCTCCTCTTCCCCTGATGGTGATTGAGGCAGAGGCAGCTCCAGCTCCTCTCCTCATGAGGGTGGGAAGATACAAGCAGGCATCCTCTGACTGCCACCCCACTACGTCTGCTTGGCCGCACCACTTGGTCTTTGTTACGCTCAACCTCTGCTGGGGCCTCCCGTTGGCTGAGGCGACACACCTCTACACGGGGTGCTGAGTCTGTCCGCACAGGGCGTCGCCACACGGGCTGTTACGGTCGTAAGAGGCCGCCTGGTCCCTGAATCGCAGCCCGAGCTACACTCGACCGCTGAAATTTTTGTCGCTCTTGAAGGAGAGGAACCACGGGCGGCCTTCCCGTGACCAGTGGTTCCTCTCTACACCGTCGGTAAGGTAGGCATGAGGGCATCTGCCTCGTCCTGGAAGTGTGATACTCAGCAGGCGATGGCGACAGGTGGGCTCTGCTCAGGACCAGCAGTGCTGGCCCTCCTCGTGCTGGTGCGGCCGGGCTGTTTTCCGCTGCAGCTCATTCAGCCCTCTGCTGGTGGCTGAGGAACCAGCAGGCATTCACCCTCCTGTGCTGGTCCCACCATGCACTGCTGAGGAGGTGGGAGCAGCGTGTAGTCTTCAGGGGACTGGTGCGGCTCACCCTCTGCTGTGGACAGGGGAAATGATGAGACGCTGGTGGAGACTTGGGCGGTGGACGCTCTGCCTTCCTCTTCCCCTTTCCCCTTCTCTTCCTCTCCTGGGCCTTGCGCTCTGGCTCCAGCTGCTGGCGTGGAGACTGCCCCTCTTCTGTATCCGGGAGAGGGCAGTCAGCCACTCCATGCCCGTAGCGCTTGCACAGGAGGCACCATCCCCCCTGGCTCTCCCAAGCCTCCACAAATGCATCCAGGTCCTCGTCAGGAATTTCCCTTTAAACTCACATGAATGACACCACGTGAACGGCCGGAGTGGGTTATCGCCAAAATAAATAGACACACAAAACATTGACAATATTAGACAAACATGGTGAGCAGATAGACAGACTAACAACTAACAAGTATCGTGCTGGTCCCACCAGTACGCAATAGCAATTGATAATGAGCTCTTATTACGCCTCCTCTCTCTCCCGTTCCCTACTCACCGAACACCCAACCCAGAGTGGGTGAAAACATGCAGCTTTTATGCAGCTGTACCAAGACTCGATTGGTAATCAATCATTCAATTGGAGTCTCGGTGCAACTGCACGTGAATTAATAAAGTGCAATTCCCCGTGCTCACATATTATTACTTTTTACTTGCACGTGAAGTGCTGTGCAATCCTTGTGCCTAAATACAAATATACATTTTAAACACTCGTGTTACACAGACCCTTTTATATCCTGTGTACCAGTGACTATACACCAACATTTAATATACCACTCGCAACATATAACAGATAATATACACAGGGGCAGGCACTTTGTCACAACACCTTATTCAGAAAACCAGAGTTTTTTTTTTTCTAGACACACGAGTCGTCGTTTTATAATCAATAATATAAGACGATGGCTTGTGTGCCCAACAAAGCCTTTGCAAAAACTGCACAAATATATTAGTACTTGTATGACCCCAAACTGGTTGCCGACTATACAATATCTTCCTTTTTTTAAAAAAAAAGTTTTTTAGTAGATCAACAGTCAATACCATATATATATATATATATATATATATATATATATATATATACATATATACATAATACACACACACACACACATATATATATATATATATATATATATATATATATATATATATATATATATATATATATATACATTTATATATATATATATTGTAGTCACATTGAGATTAAAACCTCTTTAACGAGTGAGACCTAGCCAAGCAGGTAGCAGCAAGTCAATCGGACAACAAGAACAATACACAATAAAGTACAATTAAGACACAGGCAAATCACACCTGAAACAATAATCAAAATACACAAAAGTAGTCAACTATTTAAAACAATTACAACTCTCAGTCACGAAATCATGCAGTTTACTCTTAAATTGCAATAAAGATATCTGGGTCTGCAGCTTTAGTTTGGGCTGGAACTCCTTCCAGGACCATGGGGCATAATAAGCAAATGATTCTTTACCAGCCTCAGTACGCACAAATGCAAAACAGAATGAGATCTGAGGCTGTGGTTACTATGGGATGCTATAAGGTATTAATTTAAATAAGAATATTCATATAATTTACATTGAATAGCCTTATATACAAGAATATACCACTGCTTCAACCTGCTTAAAGCCAAAGAAGTCCAGCCTACCAAATCGTATAATATACAATGATGAGTATTAAATAGACGGTACAGCTGCATAAAAGCAGCAGTCTTCCCAGCGACAGCGAGTGGAAGCGACAGCGAGTGGGAGAAGTACAGGCGTGGAAAAGTACAGAGCAGTTTAGAAGCAGAAAGGAGAAATTGCATCTTGAATTGCTTTAATCAGAAAACAGAGGACAAGAAGCTGCTTGATGAGATTTTGGGATCAATAAGCTACTAACAACCAAACGAGCAAGATGGGCCGAATGGCCTCCTCTCGTTTGTAAACTTTCTTATGTTCTTATGTTCTTATGACATTGGGGAAACAAAGCAGCAGCTCAAAGTCAAACAGCCGCGTGTGTTTTTCTGATAACAAACAAGCTGAAACTCGGAGCAGCTGATTCAAATTCAGCGCCATTCTGAGACACGGGCGAGGGGAGGAGCTAACAGCACAGCAGAACAACGCAGTTAAACGAGGCAGTCTTCCCAGCGACAGCGAGTGGGAGAAGTACAGGCGTGGAAAAGTACAGAGCAGTTTAGAAGCAGTTTGAAAGCAGGTTGACAACTGCAGAAGAAACTAAACTTAAAAAAAAAACCTCAACATGGTCTTCAAGCCAGTAATCTGTGACAACTGCTTGATGTGGGAAATCCGAGAAAACCCAGCGGAGCTAAACCAAGTGTGCGTAAAGTGCCGCGCCATCCAGGATTTGCATAAACTAGTAAGTATGCTAGAAATGGAGCTGGAAGAAGTGAGACAGCAACAGGATCTTGAGGAACTGGCACACCCACAATTCATGGAAGTCTGCATCACCCCTAACAGACTGAAAGCCACCAGGGAGATAGAAGGTCAGAACAGCTGGGTTCAGGTAGGCAGAAGCAGGGAAAAAAAGAAACTTCGTCGAATACAACCACCAGAAATCAAAACAACCAACAGATTTGAGTCACTTCAGAATTTTGATGAGCAGAACCAACAACAAGAGAATGAAAGGAACAACATCCAGGATCCCATTGACAGTGGTGACCAGACAGCAAAAAGAAGGGAGGTCATGATTGTTGGGGACTCCATATTGAGAAACACAGCAAGTTCAATTCGCAGTTTGGACCCCCTTACTACAACAGTGTGCTGCCTTCCGGGAGCCTCGGTCAAGCACATCACTGAGAATGTGGACAGGCTCCTAGAACGAACAGGAGACGACCCAGTAGTAGTCGTCCACATCGGTACAAACAACATTGGAAGAGACAGACCAAAATCCCTGCAAAACAAATTCAGAGAGCTAGGAAGGAAATTAAAAGAGAAAACCAAAACTATGGTATTTTCTGGTATACTACCGGCACCTTGCAAAGGACCATATGGACAGCTGGAAATAATTAATCAAAACGCATGGCTGAAGACGTGGTGCACACGGGAAGGCTTCACCTATCTTGATCATTGGACTACATTCTACAACGAGGACTATCTGTATAGACGGGATGGACTGCATTTAAATAACAAGGGAACCAGTCTACTCGGAGAAAAGATCCTCGAGCAGGTTCAGAAGCATTTAAACTAGAAAGGAAGGGGGAAGAAATCAACAAAAAAACAGAAGGGAGACCGCATCAAAACAAGAACAACAACTCAGGTAAGACAACCATTAAATGTATTTATCTAAATGCTAGAAGTATCAGAAACAAAATTCTAGAACTTGAAGCTACTGCACTAACAGGTAACTATCATGTGATAGGTGTTACAGAAACGTGGTTGTCTGAGAGTGATGGGGACGAATTTAATATTTGTGGGTATACACTGTATAGGAAAGACAGGCAGGACAGAAGAGGAGGAGGGGTAGCGCTATACATAAGAAACAGTCTTGAAGCCCAGGTGTTAAACCTGGACAAAGAAAATAAAACCGAATCAATATGGGTCAGAATAACGGACAAAAATTCAAAGGGCATAATAATAGGAGCATGCTATAGACCGCCAGATTCAGACGGTGAGCACAATAATCTGTTATACAATGACATTAGAAATGCGTGTAGCAAAGGAGAAGACATACTAATGGGGGACTTCAACTTCCCCCAAATAAAATGGGAAAACCCGGTGGGTAGCGCGAAGGATGAAATAGAAATGGTGGAAATGACAAATGACTGCTTCCTAGCACAATTTGTCAAGGCACCGACTAGAGGGGAGGCATGCCTTGATTTAGTCAGAGAACCACTGGCAAACTCAGACCACAACATGGTCTCATTTGAATTGTTTTTTAAATCCCCAAAAGTAATGACTAAAGCTAAGGTTTACAATTTTAGAAAAGCAAACTATGAAGGTATGAAACAGAGACTAACAGAAGTAGATTGGAGTAAAATAGAGAAAACACCCACAGAAGAAGGATGGTTGTTCTTCAAAAATGTAGTACTAGAGGCGCAAAACAATTATATCCCTAAAGTAGACAAATCTAAATGTAAAACTAAATTTCCAAAATGGTTTAATAGATCAATTAAAAAAAATATTCAGCGAAAAAAGGCACTTTACAGAGCATTAAAAAAGGACCAAAAAGAAAGTACGCAGAAATAGTACACAGAACTGCAAACGCAAGTCAAAAAGGAAGTTAGAAAGGCCAAGAGAGAAATAGAAATGAACATTGCTAAGGGAGCTAAAACCAATTCCAAAATGTTTTTCCAATATTACAACAGCAAGCGAACATTCAAAGAGGAGATTAAATGTTTAAGCGATACAAATGGCAAAATCGTAGATGAAGAAAAAAAATATCAAATATATTAAATGATTACTTTTCACAAGTTTTTACAAAGGAAGATACTGACAACATGCCCCACATGTCATCAAGTTCCTGTCCAGTTTTAAATAACTTTAGCATAACTGAGGCAGAAGTGTTAAAGGGACTAGGAGCTCTTAAAATAAACAAACCCCCTGGGCCGGATGAGATCCTCCCAGTAGTACTCAAAGAAATGAAAGAAGTAATTTACAAACCGCTAACCAAGATCATGCAGCAGTCTCTTGACACAGGGGTGGTACCGACAGAAAATTGCAAACATAATACCGATCCACAAAAAGGGAAACAAAACTGAACCAGGTAACTACAGACCAGTAAGCCTGACTTCTATTATATGCAAACTTATGGAAACTATAATAAGATCCAAAATGGAAAATTACCTATATGGTAACAGGGTCCTGGGAGACAGTCAACGTGGTTTTAGGAAATGAAGATCGTGTCTAACTAACCTGTTTGATTTTTTTGAGGATGCAACATCGATAATGGATAATTGCAAAGCATATGACATGGTTTATTTAGATTTCCAGAAAGCTTTTGACAAAGTCCTGCACAAAAGATTAATTCTCAAACTGAACGCAGTTGGGATTCAAGGAAACACATGTACATGGATTAGGGAGTGGTTAACATGTAGAAAACAGAAAGTACTGATTAGAGGAAGAACCTCAGAATGGAGTGTGGTGTACCACAGGGATCAGTATTAGGTCCTCTGCTATTCCTAATCTACATTATTGATTTAGATTCTGGTACAGTCAGCAAACTTGTTAAATTTGCAGATGAAACAAAAATAGGAGGAGTGGCAAACATTGTTGCAGCAAAGGTCATTCAAAATGAACTAGACGAGATTCAAAACTGGGCAGACACATTTCAAATGACATTTAATAGAGAAAAGTGTAAGCTACTGCATGCAGGAAATAACAATTTGCATTATAAATATCATATGGGAGATAATATAATTGAAGAAGGAATCTATGAAAAAGACCTAGGAGTTTTTATTGACTCAGAAATGTCTTCATCTAGACAATGTGGGAAAGTGTCACAGAGACGGCCGAAGTGGGCGGCGTCAGAACCAGGAAAAGGAATGAAATACACAAAACACAGGGTGGATGAAATGAAATGATGATGGCGCTGGCTGGCGCCGGTTTATTGTAAAATAAAAGGGTTTAACAAACAAAAGACAGGACACGGCACTTCACGCCAAAATAAACAGACAAACAAAACGAATAGACACGGACAAAACACAGAGTGGACGAACACTACACAAACAAATGAAATCTATATTTACACTTATCTATCTCTGTCTCCCGTTCTCCACTCCCGAACACACAACCGCGAGTATGTGATAACGTGCATCTATATATACTGTTGTGCTGGGATTCAATTACCAATTAATCATTCACTTGAATCCCAGCACGTGAATTAATAAAGTGCAATTCCCCGTGCTCACATATTACTACATTTTACTTGCACGTGAAGTGCTGTGCAATCCTCGTGCCTAAATACACATATTCATTTTTAAACACTTGTGTTACACAGACCCGTTTATATCCTGTGTACCAATGTCTATACACCAACATTTTAAACACACCACACGCAACACATAACAGATAATATACACAGGAGCAGGCACTTTGTCACAGGAAGCTATAAAAAAGGCCAACAAGATGCTCGGATATATTGTGAAAAGTGTTGAATTTAAAGCAAGGGAAGTAATGTTAAAACTGTACAATGCATTAGTAAGACCTCATCTTGAATATTCTCTTCAGTTCTGGTCACTTCACTACAAAAAGGATATTGCTGATCTAGAAAGAGTGCAAAGAAGAGCGACCAGAATTATTCCGGGTTTAAAAGGCATGTCATATGCAGACAGGGTAAAAGAATTGAATCTATTCAGTCTTGAACAAAGAAGACTACGCATCGACCTAATTCAAGCATTCAGAATTCTAAAAGGTGTTGACAGTGTCGACCCAAGGGACTTTTTCGACATGAAAAAAGAAACAAGGACCAGGGATCACAAATGGAGATTAGACAAAGGGGCATTCAGAACAGAAAATAGGAAGCACTTTTTTACACAGAGAATCGTGAGGGTCTGGAATCAACTCCCCAGTAATGTTGTTGAAGCTGACACCCTGGGATCCTTCAAGAAGCTGCTTGATGAGATTCTGGGATAAATAAGCTACTAACAACCAAACTAGCAAGATGGGCCGAATGGCCTCCTCTTGTTTGTAAACTTTCTTATGTTCTTATGTTCTTAAGCATCAAGCAAATTGGCACAATTAGAAAGATGCTGAGGCCCAACATTCACACAATTGTTGCTTCTAACTTGGCTTCTTTTTTTTTTATCGCTCCACTTTACGTTGAAATGCTCCTTGTTGAACCCTCTTTATATCATGATTGCCAGGCAGGCATAATTCGTGATATAAACCGGGTTTCACGCTTGCCTATGAGAGCACATTATGAGTGCAAGAATAAAGAAAGAAAACTAACAGTAAATTAAAGAGCAGTGTTTTAATACTGTACATTTAGTCATTCTTTACATTTAAACAAATGCATACAGTTTACTACTAGGACAAATACGTTTCGTATTATTAACTGAAACTAAACTTTTTGTGTCTGTCTAAAAAAGGCTTGAATTGTCGACTGATTGTTAAAAACTTTAATTTTTGTTATGTTGGTGTTTTGTAACTGAACCTTATCCTGTTAAGACAGTCCACTCAGCATTTGGTAGGCTGCACAAAATGTCAGTTTATCAGCTGAGATGATTATTGGTTGTTAGTTGCGTTGGAAATTAATTGTATCCTGTGTTACTTAGTAAAGCAGAGCCACGCTATCTATCTATCTATCTATCTATCTATCTATCTATCTATCTATCTATCTATATATCTATCTATCTATCTATATATATATATATATATATATAGATAGATAGATAGATAGATAGATAGATAGATAGATTATGAGATCCAGATAGTGAAATCAAATGTAAAAATCTGTGTATTTTGCAGGGTTTTTTTTGTCATGTTTAAAATTTATTTTTTAATTTTAGGCTGTAAGGGGACTGGTCCAGAATCGTGCCTTTTTCTGGTTTGGTGTAAAAATATGAATCTGTTCCTGAGTTATAGGGATTGAAAATTTTGGTTCTGCGTATGCTAAGTACAGCTCTTGCAGGTAGATGTTTGATCTCGAAAAAGGAATTGACCTCATGGCAAAGTATGCTTTTTCACAAGGGTCTCTTCTTTTATGAGGCAGACATTTTTTTTTTCAGTTTTAAAAAAAACTGACTTAAAATCATATATCTTTAGTAAACCATGACATGTCTGTATATCATTTTAAAAGACAATAATAATAATAATAATAATAATAATAATAATAATAATAATAATATAATAATAATAATAATAATAAACTATTTTAATAAATATTTTATTAACATCATGTAATCAAAGAAACTACAGAATTATATCGCAAAAGTCTACCTGAAGCCATGATAGATGTACAGTAGTATTTAAGGCAAGTTGAATTTCAAAATGTCACATTTTTAAATTTGACAGTTTTTTGTTAAGTTTGGAAAATTACAAAGCTCTATGTAATTCAATATGTTAACACAGCATTATTCCACAGGCTTCATTCGACTCTGTGAAGCAAAATGCGAGCCCCTCCCCCCAATACACACACACACCGACAGTTTTAAAGCAAGAGAGTAAATTTGGAGAAGCTGATTACTGAAGTGTTAGATGTTCCCAGAGCTAAAAGATGTAGAAAAATATAAAGATAGTGAACGCAGAGACAGTAGGATTAGTAGTCGTTTATTTAAGGCAAATGTTTCCTGTAAATTACAGTATAAACAGATATACAGACTAACTAGTCTTCTTATTTTTCATTTCATGTGCTCACTTTCTCCTATTGTTTAAAATCTCTTCCTCCTCCATCAGGTTATTTTTTTGTTCCAAGATTCTCTGTCTCCCTTCAAACATGCATAAGAAAACCGCTTGCCATGTGTGCCACCTGCTTTCAGTTTTTAAACAAAAAGTCAGTCTACCGCTGTCATGGCAAATTTCACCCCTGTACCCCTAAACAAGTCATGTGGCAATTTCATTTTGTGATTCAGTGACAAATTAAAAACAGCAATATATTTGTGTGTTTTTCCTTGGTATGAAATGTTGATACTTTTCTTGCTTTTGTTATTTAGCATCTCTGGATGCTTTACATTACATTGATCTGCGTGTGATTAAATACAACCTTTACAGTAAAATAAAAATAAAACATAAAATATGCTTTAATCTATATCATATATTAATCATAAATATTTGTGTGTGTATGTGTGTGTATGTTTACGTATTTATGGGTAACTCGGTTATTTGTAATATAATATTGAAAACCCAGAACCTAATTTGAATACATTTTAGTAACTCATTTTGTCTCATACAGAGAAACCAATGGTTATTTTCTTATTTTGACGCGTATTAATAACCTTTGTTAATATTGAAATGGCGAATGTGAGGTCTTTGTCCTCGAACGCGAGAAACAAAGACTCAGACTCCAGATCTGCATCCAGCTGTTTCAGTGGGCCAGGTCAGTTTCGTCCAAAAGGAGCTAAGCAAAGAAAGGTAAAAGGATGGAGACAGGTGGAAATGGACTTGTTTTTTATACAAACAATCAATGATTTCTGAACAACATGGTTCTGCTTGAACACCTAAAAAGGAAGCACCCATTCACATAATGAATGAAACAGACATATAGTATTAATTTAAATAAATAAATAAATAAAACCAGACTTTAAATCTGCATCACTAAATATAAGAAAGTAAATGACCAGATGAAAGAAAGACCGGTTTTAAGCCCTGCATGTAATTAATACATTACATTGTGTCATTTTAGCTAACATTGTGTCATTTAAGGCCGAATGTAACAAAAATCGGAAAATGTAAAATACATTTCTGATCAGGCTCCTCACTTGTGTTAATATGCCTTGTTACTTTGGTAGGTTTATAACTATGCCGATGCATAGTGACTCGCAATCGATTTATATTTTCGTAACAAAGCCCCTCCTTCGTTGAATAATAATAAGGCTATTATATATCACTTCTGTCTGTACACATGGAATTAGCTCTCAGTCTTCACTGTTGCTGTCTTCAAAATAAAACATTTTGTCTATCACTGCTTCATTCTATATATCTTTTAACTCTACCACTAAACAGTGAATGCTAAACATTAAATAATATTTATAATAATATTTAGTGTTTAGCGTTCAATGATGAGTTAAAAGAAAGAAAAACTAGAATGCAACCGAAATACACAAAATATTATCCTTTAAATGTTATAATTTGACCTCAAATGACCAAAAGTTCCTTTAGTTGAAACAATATTGTCGAGCTCTAGCTTAACAATATTATTTATATTAATACACTGTATTAAGATGTGTCAAGTTTATGGCAATTATAGGGCTTAAATATAACACTTTCAATTGTAGGACACCCAGTGCATTGATACATCCGTCATGGACCCAGCTAGCAACATCACGACTCTAGTGGGACCCATTGCCTTCAGAATCCCTCTCTCGATACGACAGAAGCTCTGTGGCAGCCTGGACGCCCCTCAAACCCGAGGCAATGACTGGCGAATGTTGGCCCACAAACTGAGTTTGGACAGGTAAGCAAGGGTTCTTCCGCATGTGTGCACAAGGGCTTTTATCTGAGTACTTTGACTGCATTCGGGATCCACAAATTTGAGCCTGACGAGTGAACTCTTACATCTGCTTTGTCTTGATATTGTGGGGATCATTTTCAAAACCTGTTAAGTGGAATTACAGTAAAATGTACTCTTCTCTCAAGCATATATTTGCTTTTATATTTCAACAACAATATATGTGTTTGTTTATGTTTTGTTTGTTTTTTTTAGTTCCAGAATTTTATTGAGATTTACTTACCAAGCATTGAAAATAACACTTTCCTATTTGTCATTGAGGAGTTTTAGGATGTAGAAAAAAGAAACGCATCACTTTTATTTCTTTATAAATTTGGTGCTTATTAATTTATTACTCATAAATGTTTAGTGACTGCATCTAAATCCTGACCTGAATACCCCTGGATTATCAACTCAGCTAGGCCTCCCTCAAGCAGAGACTCAAACGTTGCCTAATTATGCTAAATTATGTGTTGGAAGCTGACCTAAAGGGGTGAAAGGTACACAAAGCCCACTACTGTATATCACTTTCTTGAAAAAAAAATAACCAGTGAATATCTGGAAATTCTTCTCAAATTCCTAATGAATACAGGTTTCATGTTTTAATACCAGCATTCTAGCATTCTAGCAGACAAATAGAAGCATTGGGTGATTAAACAAATTAGCCCTTATCTTTTAGACATGCAACTTTTACTACCAGTGTACAGCTGCACATGGACTGACTTGCAATTGTAGTTGTAAAGCAGATTATTCTTGTTCTTGTTCAACTAATCTATTCTTTACATTATTACTCCAAGGTATCTTAATTACTTTGCCACAAAGTCAAGTCCTACTGGAGTCATCTTGGATCTCTGGGAAGCTCAACACTTTCCTGATGGGAACCTGAGTACACTGGCAGCTGTCCTGGAAGAAATGGGGAGACATGAGACTGTGATCTGCATGGTACAGAACACTGGCTGAGGCCTCTCTGCTTTGAAAAAGAAAGTACGATGCACAGGAAACCACCGTAGTTACTTCCTCACAGATCATGACCAATGAGTTTTAAAGAAATTTGAAAAAAAAAAAAGACTTTCTCTAAAAAAAGAAAAAAACAAAAGGAGCTTGTGTATGATCATGTGACTTTAGAATCATGGAATAGTGATGTTTTGCTTATAAACTGAAAAAAAAAAATCCTGTTAGCTTAGCTGTACTTCCCTTGATACAGTTTTTATACAGTTTCCTAGGAAACGCTTTGTACTGCTGTCCATATATGTGGATGATTTTTCCTAATCCAGATTTCTACAGTCTTAAGTTTATGTTTATGAAATTAAAACAGATTGAGTAGTGCAAAACAACAGGACATGACATAACACCAAGGCCTAGCTCATCTCCTAGTTTGGTTTTGGAGTTGGACAACCAAATATGGCATATAAAATACTAGTTATGCCAGTGGTTTTCAGCCATTTTTTACACCTATACCCCTTCTATCTAGAGGTTTCAGCTCAAGTACCCCTTTACAATTTTGCTCTACTGAATGGTGCCACAGCTGCAAGAATAATCTGATTAACTACTTATTTTGTCCACGTTTATTTATTATGTCATTTATGTCACAACAGTTCGGGGTAGACAAACTGCTGGTTTAGACAGAATACTAAACAGTAATTCTTAAAACTTTTAATTAGAAGTCTTTGGATGTACAGAATCAAAAGAAAATATTTGGAAATATCTTTGGAAACACATATTTGCTCTCTATTTGGCAAAGTTATAAATAATCCAAAGTAGTCTGCACTGCAAATGGTTATCATCTTGTTACTTCCCTTCTCAGCATAATTGTGTGCCATTTTTTAATGTTTTTTTTTTTTTTTTTTTTATGGATTTTTAAATGTTTAAAACATCAAAAATATTAACCTCAAGAAAAAACTATAAGAACTAACATTGATAAACTTTTTATCAAAGCCATCATAAAATTATCCGAAGGGACTGTACAACTTTCTGCACAACTTTCTGCACTTTCTGAAGATTTTGCGTTTTCTTCTTTCTTTTTTCTTTTGCAAGTAAGACATTTATCAATTTTTGACAAATATATCTGGATGATCAGTACACTATCAAAACAAATTCAACCAGCTGCTAATGCTGTTACTAAAATGCAGCCACACAAATAAAACAAAAAACGTCAAAGTATGAGTATTGTGATTATTATTAATATTTACCAGAGCAAAATTATACTTCTAAAAAATGGAGAAAGATGGTGCTTCACTGACTTGTCTTCAATTATACAGAGTGCAGAATTGCAAGATGCTGCTTCACCCACCCTAATAAAAAAGAACATAAGAAGAACATAGGAAAGTTTACAAACAAGAGGAGGCCATTCGGCCCATCTTGCTCGTTTGGTTGTTAGTAGCTTATTAATCCCAAAATCTCATCAAGCAGCTTCTTGAAGGATCCCAGGGTGTCAGCTTCAACAACATTACTGGGGAGTTGATTCCAGACCCTCACGATTCTCTGTGTAAAAAAGTGCCTCCTATTTTCTGTTCTGAATGCCCCTTTGTCTAATCTAATTTGTCTAATTTGTGACCCCCATTCCTTGTTTCTTTTTTCAGGTGAAAAAAGTCCCTTGGGTCGACATTGTCAATACCTTTTAGAATTTGGAATGCTTGAATTAGGTCGCAACGTAGTCTTCTTTGTTCAAGACTGAATAGATTCAGTTCTTTTAGCCTGTGTGCATATGACATGCCTTTTAAACCCGGAATAATTCTGGCTGCTCTCTTTGCACTCTTACTAGAGCAACAATATCTATTTTGTAGCGAGGTGACCAGAACTGAACACAATATTCAAGATGAGGTCTTACTAGTGCATTGTACAGTTTTAACATTACTTCCCTTGATTTAAATTCAACACTTTTCACAATATATCCAAGCATCTTGTTGGCCTTTTTAATAGCTTCCCCACATTGTCTAGATGAAGACATTTCTGAGTCAACAAAAACTCCTAGGACTTTTTCATAGTTTCCTTCTTCAATTTCAGTATCTCCCATATGATATTTATAATGCACATTTTTATTTCCTGCGTGCAGTACCTTACACTTTTCTCTATTAAATGAAATTTTCCATGTGTCTGCCCAGTTCTGAATCTTGTCTAGATCATTTTGAATGACCTTTGCTGCTGCAACAGTGTTTGCCACTCCTATTTTGTGACGTCTGGAAATCCTGCATGCGTTCAGGTGGATGGTCATTTTGAAACTATGATACTAACCTTTGAACTGCTAAACAAAAGTTAACTATTTATACACAGTAATTTAGAGATAATATATAATACCGTAAAAATAAAAAATTCTAAATCATTATTTCTTTCTTTAATTTTTGTTTATGAATCATCCTGTGTACCTTCTATTACCTTTAGAAGTACGCCCAGTTCAAAACCTCTGAGTTATATTATCCAATTAATTCCTTTGTTGTTATTTCCAGTTCTTATTTGTATTATCTTCTCAACTTGCATTTATGTCTTTAGGGATTTAAGTATGCACTGCTTTATTAAAATCTATTTATCTGCAATAGCTGCTTGATTTTTTAAACACCTTTGTCCGATACATATGCTTGTGTTTTTTAGTCAATTTGCTTATTTGCTGTTGCCATCCAGTGGCCAGAAATCAGAACTGCACATTTCTAAAATAGCCATACTTAATAATATATTAGCACTCATCTTCTCCACAGTAACATTTTAATATAGTATATATATATATATATATATATATATATATATATATATATATATATATATTATATAAATATATATATAGTTGACCTCGTCAACACTGCAGTACTTTTTTGTCAAAATAGCTGTTGGTAGTTCGTGTTACCAACACTTCTGCATAACATAAACTGTATTTCTTTTTTATAAAGTTAATTTTACTAAGCATAACATTGTATGTTCTCTTCTGATTCCTCTGCATTATTAAAAAATATATACATTTTTATAACATGTAAAATTGTGTGACATTTTTAACAATTGTGGTCCCTGAAAACAACATCTTTTTTATTTCTGTGGTTTTTCTGGTTGTGGGTGGGAAGTAGCATTTGACAAACATCTAAAATGTTAAGTGCTACATTTATTGTTGGATTGCTTATTTTTATTCACTCATTCGCAAAAGGTTTTGATCAGTAATGAAGTTAAGTCAATGCTTTATTTGTTATTCTTTGGGCTGGTGCATACATAATGTTCAGTTGACCTTTCAAGTTTATTTACTTTTTATTATGATTGTTTGTGGTCCTTGCTGTTTAATGCTAATTTCCCAAGATTACAAAGACACTACAATATTGTTGTCTGCCAGTGTACAATATTTACTCTGTTGTGCCTCATTCAGTTTTATTTGGTACTGTAATTCCCAAAATATGTTTCTGATGGATCAAAATACATTTTAAAATTAAATTGAAATTAAACAATGGCAAACTTTGGCCTCATCTGGCACTGTAATATAAATTGTAGTTAACTCATCTATATATCTTTTTATAACAGCAACTATATTTAAACTTAATTTTGTTGTTTGTTTTTCATCATTATTTCATGAAATTGTTGATGTAACTGCTTACATTGTATAATTAATCATACCTTTGCGAGATACCACATCAGACAGTACTCATGTTTAACTAACAACCAAGGAAAAATGAATACACAAAAGGGACAAACTTTTAGCACTGTATTTGAAGTATGTGTGTTATGATGTACAGAAGTCTAATTTGACACATTTGTCAAAAAAGATACAGATTTAAGTTTTTCAATATTTACTAAGTGCAGTTCCTTTTTTTTGTAATAAATGGCTGATTTTCTAAATGTGTATCTACTATGCAAATTTGACATCCTTTATAAAAGTACTAGCAATTGCATTAGTTGTTTTATAGTGGCAGTGCTGTTCACCTTCTCTTGGCACACTACATAACTTGGTTTCTTGCAAATGTTTGCATTTCTTTTGTCAAGTCTATGTACAAAATGTAAGAAATCATTTTTAAACAAGTAATAAATTATATTTATAAGCAATGCTGAACAAGGTTTTTGTCTCTTTAATTTATATATATATATATATATATATATATATAATATATATATATATATATATATATATATATATATATATGTCATGAAGCCTTCTTGAATAAAATACAGTCTTTTCTTAAATATCCAGTAGGGTTTATATTAACCAATTCCATGTCTTTTAAAACAAAATGATGTATGAATTAGACAATCCATGACTAATTAGAATTCAGGGTATGTGAAAAAGTAAGTGAACCCCTGGTTTTATCAGCTCAATTAAGGGGATAATTAGAATCAGGTGTTTAAATAATTAGGTAGATCTTCAGGGGTGAGTTTAGGAGGCCCCACCCTATATAAAGATCAGAAATTTGTGAGTTTGATCTTCACGTGTGCCATGCCACGGTTAAAAGGAATCTCTGAGGAGCTCAGAAAAACAGTTATTGATGCTCATCAGTCTAGAAAGTTACAAAATCATTTCTAAGGATTTGGGGCTCCACCAATCTACTGTCAGATAGAAAACTACAGTCTACAAATGGAGAAAGTTCAAGACCAGTGTCACTCTACCCAGAAGCGGTCGTCCTACCAAAATCTCTCCAAGAACAAACCGCAGAACAACCCCCAGAGTATCTGTAGGCCACTCTAGCCCTGGCTAATGTGAGTGTTCATGACTCAACTATCAGAAAAAGACTGAACAAGAATGGTGTTCATGGAAGGATAGCCAGGAGGAGCACTGAACATTGCTGCCTGTCTGAAGTTCGCCAAAGAGCACATAGATGATATATATATATATATATATATATATATATATATATATATATATATATATTATATATATATATATATATATATATATATACACAGTTGTATGCAGAAGTTTGGGCACCCCTGGAAAAAATGCATGTTGCAATGAATCTTTCAGTGAACAGAAGCTGACCTGACCTCTATATGGTACAAAGTTAAACATGACACCTTTCTGCAAATTTTAATACAGGATTACTATTTATTTGCATTTATTACAGATTCGAAATAATAAACAAAAGTGAACATGGCTCATGCAAAAGTTTGGGCACCCTTTTGCACCATTCTTAATTACTTCTTTAAAAGATGATTACTAAGGCCCAGAAAGGAGGATTCACTCGTTAGGGCTTCAGTTAGTCAGGTGAAGTCAATTCCAGTGTTGAACTATTACTCTGAAGTAACTTCATACCTTGTAATCTGTCAGACTGTGATGGTTGTTCTGCCTGGTTTCAACAACCATGGGCTCCTCTAAGCAGATGTCTGAGGACTTGAAAATGAAGATAACTGACTTTCAACAAACAGGAGAAGGCTATAAAGAACACTCTCAACGCTTCCAACTAGCAATTTCAACTGTCAGAAACATTGTCAAGAAATGGAAGTTAAATGGAACAGTTAAAGTCAAGGCAAGAGCTGGAAGACCAAGAAAAATATCACATAGACTTGCCCCAAAACAGATCTGCACAACGGAACCCACAGGTCACTGCAATGGACCTTCAGAACAGTTTAGCTGACACTGGAGTAGTTGTTCACAGGTCCGCAGTACAGCATACCTTTCACAACAAGGATCTGCTTGGGAGAGTTGTCAGAAGGAAGCCTTTTCTACGACCTCATCACAAAAGTCAGCGTCTAAAGTAAGCAAAAGAAAATCTTGACAAGCCTGAAGCTTTTTGTAACAATGTGCTTTGGACTGATGAAACAAAAATTAAACTGTGCCCACAACCAAAGAAGGTATGTTTGGAGAAAAAAGGTGAAGTATTTCAAGAAAATAACACCTTGCCAACTGTTAAGCACAGTGGTGGCTATATTATGCTTTGGGGTTGTGTGACAGCCAGTGGAACCGGAAATATTGTGCAGGTGAAGGAAGAATGGATTCAACTAAATATCAACAAATCCTAGAAGCTAATGTCCTAAGGTCAGTCAGGACACTGAAGCCGAAAAAAGGTAGGATATTTCAGTAAGACAATGATCCAAAACATACCTCAAAATCAACCATGAAATATTTACAAGAAAAGAGGGCAAAGGTTTTGGAATGGCTGTCACAGTCCCCAGACTTTAAAAATCTGTGGGGAGATCTCAAACATGTAGTGCATGTAAGGAGACCTAAGAATTTTTCTGCACTGGAAGAGTTCTGAAAGGAAGAGTGGGGAAAAAATTCCAAAGGCAAGAATAGAAAGACACTTAGCTGGCTACAGGAAACATTTGGAAGCAGTTATATCTGGGTGTTAGCAAGTACTAAGTGACAGGGTGTCCAAATTTTTGCACATGCCATGTTCACTTTTGTTTATTATTTTGAATCTCTAATAAAAGCAAATAAATAGTAATCGTGTATTAAAATTTGCAGAAAGGTGTCATGTATAACTGTGTACCATGTAGAGGTCAGGTCAACTTCTGTCCACTGAAAGATTCATTGTAACATACATTTTTCCCAGGGGTGCCCAAACTTTTACATACAACTGTATATATAAGTGAGGTAACTCCCCCTATGTGGAAACTAAGGAAGGAAAGGCCTATTTCAAGTATAGTGATGCGTGTATTAAAATGGCCAACTAAAGACGTGACTGCCCGAATATACAAACTGCAACATGACTGACTGACGAGAAAAGACAAACAAAAAGATCAACGAAAACACAGGAAGAATCTACTTGCCCCTTTACCGTTCCACAGAACACACACAAATAGAATATAATTTTGCTTTTATTAAACAATGAACACAATCAATAAGTGATCAATAATAACTTTTGCTTCATGAAATTAAATAAAGAAAAAAAAATTCAGTCCAAACATACCTGCCAAAACTGAGCCCATCAAACTAAACTAAAAAGATTGTAGTGAATTAGGTATACAATTTATTTAAATATAAATTAGTCTTTGGTTGCCCTGTTTAAGGACGTCAAAATGAGGCTGAGCACAAAACATGTAAGACGCATCTCTCCTAAGCTCCACAGGGTCAATTAAAATGTAATTAAATAATAGGCATAACTTAAACAAATTTTATTTTTTTAGCCAAAGTTAAAGATTTTTCATTGTTGTACTCAAGTTTATTTAGCTAACAAATTGTTATAATGCTTGGACCACGCACTAAAAATGCTGCACCAGAGGTGGGCCGCGGCGCCGCGACCTCTCCAGCCGACACGATTCGAAATACGAGTGAGTCGAGCCCTGGGCAGGATTATCTTACGGCTACTACTTTTTACCGAAGTTGGCATTGTTAAAATCTGACCATTGATTTACGCACTGAGGTTACCTCTGTCCGAGAGGAGCTAAGATCATCAGTAACAACTTTACAAACTGCATCTGAATCGCATGGAAATCAGTTAAAACAGCTTGAAGATTCTGCAGTGCAATGTATCGACACCATAGCGGCTCTGGAACCTAAAGTCAAAAAGCTGTCAGCAAAGGTTTGGGAATTACATTCGAAATGTGAAGATTTGGAAGGAAGATCAAGGAGAAATAATATTAGGTTGATTGGGATTGAAGAAGGGGTGGAGGGCCCTCGCTGCACTGAATACATTGCCCAACTTCTGCAAGATATACTCAAAAAGATAAACCAGTCCTAAACAAGGCTCATAGATCACTACAGCCGAAGCCAAAGGAGGGAAAGAGACCACACCTGTTTATTATCAGGGTATACTTTTACAGGTCCGAGATGAGATTCTCCGACAGGCTAGAGTGTGAGGGGACGGGGACCTCTGTCGTTCCAAGGAAAGAGAGTGTTTATTTTCCCTGACTTTGCTGCTGCTGTTGCAAAGAGAAGAGCTGCCTTTGAAGATGTGAAACGTTTACTGCATAACTACTATGATGTTAAATTTGGCCTGATGTACCCTACATGCCTCAGACTTAGTCAACGTAGTCCAGTGCACTTTTGAAAATACTACAGCTGCAATGGTTTTCATTGAACAGCGGGCGGCGCCAGCAGCAGGTGGACTATAGGAATGGATTATCTCTGTCAGAAATTACTTTACCTATCCTGACTGGACTATGTTTTACTGGAGAATGAAGATCTGAATGATGTCTGGTAACCAGCCAAGTTCAATGCTTGTTACAAACAGGGTTTTGATGACTGTTAATATCACTGGTATTGATTTTTTTGTTTTATATGTGTGTGTGTGTGTGTGTGTGTGTGTGTGTGTGTGTGTGTGTGTGTGTGTGTGTGTGTGTGTGTATATACAGTGCCTTGCAAAAGTATTCAGACCCCTGACCAATTCTCTCATATTACTGAATTACAAATGTTATACTGAAATTTCGTTCTATTTGATGTTTTATTTTAAAACACTTAAACTCAAAATCAGTTACTGTAAGGTAACATTGGTTTTATGTTGGGAAATAATTTTAAGAAAAATAAAAAACTGAAATATCTTGCTTGCATAAGTATTCAACCCCCACATATTTGGTAGAGCCACCTTTCGCTGCAATAATAGCTTTAAGTCTTTTGGGGTAAGTATGTACCAGCTTTGCACACAGTGTCGGAGTGATTTTGGCCCATTCTTCTTGGCAGATTTGCTCCAGGTTGTTCAGGTTGTTTGGACGACACTTGTGTACCACAATTTTCAAATAGCGCCACAGATTCTCAATGGGATTGAGATCAAGACTTTGACTGGGCCACTGTAGGACATTCACCTTTTTGTTC
Organism: Polyodon spathula; assembly: GCF_017654505.1. Classification (NCBI taxonomy): domain Eukaryota; kingdom Metazoa; phylum Chordata; class Actinopteri; order Acipenseriformes; family Polyodontidae; genus Polyodon; species Polyodon spathula. Next base: position 60,085,765 of record NC_054535.1, on the reverse strand, counting down.
TTGAGCTACTCCAATGTTGCTTTGGCCTTGTGCTTGGGATCATTGTCCTGCTGAAAGGTAAATTTCCTCCCAAGCTTCAGTTTTTTAGCGGACTGAAGCAGATTCTCTTGCAGTATTTTCCTGTATTTTGCTCCATCCATTCTTCCTTCAATTGTAACAAGATGCCCAGTCCCTGCTGATGAGAAGCATCCCCACAGCATGATGCTGCCACCACCATACTTCACTGTAGGGATGGTGTGTCTTGAGGCATGGGCAGTGTTAGGTTTGGGCCACACATAGCACTTTGAGTTTTGGCCAAAAAGCTCTATCTTGGTCTCATCTGACCACAAAACCCTTTCCCACATCGCAGCTGGGTCACTCTCATGCTTTCTGGCAAACTCCAGACGTGCTTTCAGATGGTATCTTTTGAGTAACGGCTTCTTTCTTGCCACCCTCCCATACAGGCCAGTGTTATGCAGCGCTCTTGATATGGTTGACTGGTGCACCATTACTCCATTCCCAGCCACTGAACTCTGTAGCTCCTTCAAGCTCCTTCAGTTTTGAGGGGCAGCCTTTTCTTGGCAGTGCCTGGGTGGTGCGATGCAGCTTCCACTTCCTGATTATTGATCCAGCTGTGCTCACTGGGATATCCAAACAGTTGGATATTATTTTGTACCCTTTCCCTAATCTATGCATTTGTATTACTTTATCTCTAACTTCTGTAGAATGCTCTTTGATCTTAATTTTCCTTCAGATTCACAGCCTTATCGATGATCCTTCAACAGTGGGGTTTTTATCCAGAAAATGTGACAGCGACTTTAATGGTTCACAGGTGGAGGCCATTGGTAAGGTAATTGTGTCCTCATTAGGGCAATTTCTTTCATCTGTGCAAACTGTGAGTTTCCACAGCACAGGGGTTGAATAATTATGCAAGCAAGATATTTCAGTTTTTTATTTTTCTTAAAAATATTTCCCAACATAAAACCAATGTCACCTTACAATAATTGATTTTGAATTTCAGTGTTTAAAAATAAAATATCAAACAGAATGAAATTTCAATGTACCACTTGTAATTCAGTAATATGAGAGAATTGGTCAGGGGTCTGAATACTTTTGCAAGCCACTGTATCTATATTAAAGTAAATTAATATTATAACTAGGGTCAACGCTGTAACACTACTTTTCATGAACCAGTTATGCTAATCAAAATAACTTGGCATAACAATAATGTCTTTATTATTATTTTTATTATTATTATTATTTTTTTTTTTTTTTTTCTTAATGGGGTTCATTTAGTTGCCTGGCTACTATTAATAATATTGCCTTATTTAATTTATTATCATTGATCTACACCTTGGAGACTATGTTCTGTGAAATGCACTGTGCAGATGTTTTTCCATGCTGTATGGGTTTGCATGCACCCCGTTTAGGGAGGTGCTGTTAGGGGTGAGGGGGTTGTCTTTTTCTTTGTCTCTTTCCTTGTTGCACTGTGGGGGCTTGCTAGATGTGAGATGCCTCCATGTTGTCTTCACATTTTTTTCTAGCCAACTGCCAGCATGAATATCATCTTTCTCAACCTCCTAAACCACAATGGCTCAAGCCAACTTAAGGGGGAGACCTGGAGAGCGTTTAGTTAAATTTGCCAGCTGGAATGTAAAGGGCCTTAAACACCCTGTTAACCAACCTTAGCCAACCTTAACCAACCTTAGGCAGCTAGGTGTAAATATTGCTTTTCTTCAGGAAACCCATCTCCGTGTATCGGATCACTTCAGAATGCGTAAAGGGTGGGTGGGGCAGCTTTTTCACTCTATGTCACATACTAAAATCGGGGAGCTGCTATCTTAATACACAGGTCCATACCTTTTGTTGCAAGTAAAGTAATGGCAGACTCAAATGGCCGCTCTATCACTGACAAAGGCAAAGTCTATAACAACTCATTGATCTTAGCGAATGTGTACACCCCTAATGGGGATGATGAGCAATTTTATTTCTAGCTTCTTATCTTTGCCTGATCTGAATTCTTACATTTTGATCCTAGGTGGGGACTTCAATTGTTGTCTAAACCCCACTATTGATCATTCCTCCACAAAATTTATTGCTCCCTCAAAATCCACCCTTGCTATTCAGTCCTTCCTTGATAATTGTGCAATATCTGACCTACAGCCCAAGAGTATTCTTTTTTCACATGTCCACCTGTGAACAGGCCTGGCTGTAGAGTGACATCAGTCCAGAAAGGAGTACGCAGAGACAGGCAGTACTGACAGGTGAAACTGAGACGCTGGAGCATCTTGGTGCTTTTATTGTAAAATAAAAAGTTTAAATAGACAAAAACACTTTAAAAGAAAACGACCTGTTGGCCAAAACAGATAAACACAATGGACTAACACTAAACAAAAAGTGGGTGAACAGACAGACAAACACGGTGAGTTAAAACAGTAGTTCCATTTACTTTCCTTTCACTTAGTTTTACTCTTCTCTCCTCACCCGTTTTCCACTCACTGAACACACAACCCCGAGTGAGTGAAAACATGCTGCTTTTATGTAGCTGTACCGAGACTCAATTGCTAATCAATCATTCAATTGGAGTCTCGGGACAACTGCACATGAATTAATGAAGTGCAATTCCCCGTGCTCACATATTACATTTTACCTGCACGTGAAGTGCTGTGCAATCCTCTTGCCTAAATACAAATATACATTTTAAATCACTTGTGTTACATAGACTCATTTATATCCTGTGCACTAATACCTATACGCCAACATTAACACACTACATGCAACATGCAACATAAATAAATAGCCCAGGGGCGGAGCATTTTGCCACACCATCATACATTCTCATGCATTGATTATTTCTTTTTAGATAACAAACTTCTCCGTTCTGTTCGCTTCTGTTCTTATGATAGCATTGTGTTCTCTGACTGTGCACCTCTGGTTATGGAAGTAGCGTTTCAAGATCAGGCAGACTCCCGTCCTCCTTGGCGTTTTAATTCACTGCTACTTTCTGGCCAAACTTTTGTACACTTAATTTCTTCACAAATAGATTTTTTCATTAGCACAAATGCTAAACCTGATATCTCCTCTTCCACCCTGTGGGAAGCTTTGAAAGCCTACCTTTGAGGACAGATTATATCATATGCTGCCCATGAAAAGAAAACACAAACATAAAGACTGTCAGAATTAACAACCCTTATTTTACAAATAGACAACCTTATGCAAACTCATCCACTCCTGCTTTATACAAATAGAGACTTACATTGCAGACAGAATTTAATTTAGTATCTACCAATCAGGCAGAAGAGATGTTGCACAAATCACAGCATGCTTTATATGAGCATGGAGATAAAGCTAGTAAAAGTCTAGCCCACTAACTCCGGCAATCAGCATCTTCAAATTTAATTACTCAGATCCGAACACCAGTAGGCCCAGCTGTAGATCAGAAATAAATAAACAATTTCAAGATTTCTACTCCTCCCTTTATATATCTGAATCCCGGTCTGACACCTCATTAATACAAAAATCTCGATAGTCCCAACATTGACATCAAATCTAAAACCATGCTGGAGGAGCCCTTCACATCAGAGGAGGTAACTCAGGCTGAGTCACGACCAGGCAGAGTGGAAAGTGTCCTGGCCCTGATGGATTCCCTATAGAGTTATATAAAAAAAAGTTCCTAAAAATTCAGCCCTCTGCTGATTTTCTTGTTTTCAGAATAATTTACATTATCGTCTCTTCCCCTTGACACAAAAAGATAAAGAGAAAGCTTTCAATCGTGTTGAGTGGAACTATCTCTTTGAAACCTTGCACAGATTTGGCTTTTGTGACAATTTTATTCACTGGGTTAGATTATTACATTCATCCCTTCTTGCCTCTGTCCATAAAAATAACACTCTAAATCGTGGAACTAGGCAGGGCTGTCCTCTTTCTCCCCTCCTTTTTTACAGTTGCTATTGAGCCACTTTCAATAGCTTTTCAGAGTAGTCAATATCTAAGAGGGATATTTAGAGGAGGAAAGGAGCAGCGGGTCTCTTTGTATGCTGATGACCTACTTCTTTAATTCACTGACCCTGCTGCTTCTCTCCCCCATGCCCTTTCCATTTTAGAACAATTTCTGGTTGCAAATTAAATTTACATAAGAGTGAATTATTTCCAATTAATGCAGCTGCTCATCAGTATCCACTAAATACCTTCCCCTTTAAGATTACATATGATCGTTTTACCTATTTGGGCATTTGTGTTACAAGGACATTTTCTAATCTTTTTAAATCAAATTATACTTCTCTTTTAGCATGCACTGAACAAGATTTTAAACGCTGGTCTTTACTTCCATTATCGCTTGCTGGTCGTGTCAATTCTGTTAAAATGAAAATGCTTCCTCAATTCTCTTATCTCTTTCAGTGCATTTAAGTCTTTAACCCTAAATCCTTTATCCATAAACTTGACCAAATCATTTCAGCCTTTATTTGGAATAAAAAAGTTCCACGCATTTGTGAAATCTTTTTACAAAGACCGAAACCATTAGAAGGCCTGGCTTTGCCCAATTTTCAATTATATTACTGGGCAGCTAATATCCATCTTACACTGACTGCACATCCACACCCAGCAAACTACCCTAGCGTAGCTACACATGGAGTCAGTCTCCTGTGCCCCTACCTCTTTATCTGCCTTGATAATGGTATTTTCTGGTATACTACCGGCACCTTGCAAAGGACCATATGGACAGCTGGAAATAATTAATCAAAACGCATGGCTGAAGACGTGGTGCACACGGGAAGGCTTCACCTATCTTAATCATTGGACCACATTCTACAATGAGGACTATTTGTATAGACGGGATGGACTGCACTTAAATAACAAGGGAAGCAGTCTACTTGGAGAAAAGATCCTCGAGCAGGTTCAGAAGCATTTAAACTAGAAAGGAAGGGAGGAGAAATCAACAAAAAAACAGAAGGGAGACCGCATCAAAACAAGAACAACAACACAGGTAAGACAACCACTAAATGTACTTATCTAAATGCTAGAAGTACCAGAAACAAAATTCTAGAACTTGGAGCTACTGCACTAACAGGTAACTATGATGTGATAGGTGTTACAGAAACGTGGTTGTCTGAGAGTGATGGGGACAAATATAATATTTGTGGGTATACACTGTATAGGAAAGACAGGCAGGACAGAAGAGGAGGAGGGGTAGCGCTATACATAAGAAACAGTCTTGAAGCCCAGGTGTTAAACCTGGACAAAGAAAATAAAAGCGAATCAATATGGGTCAGAATAACGGACAAAAATTCAAAGGGCATAATAATAGGTGCAAGCTATAGACCGCCAGATTCAGACGGTGAGCACAATAATCTGTTATACAATGACATTAGAAATACATGTAGCAAAGGAGAAGCCATACTACTGGGGATTTTAACATCCCTCCAATAAAATGGGAAAACCCAGTGGGTAGCACGAAGGATGAAATAGAAATGGTGGAAATGACAAATGACTGCTTCCTAACAAAATTTGTCAAGGCACCGACTAGAGGGGAGGCATGCCTTGATTTAGTCTTTTCAAATAACGAAGATAGAATAACTAAAATAGAGGTCAGAGAACCACTGGCAAACTCAGACCACAACATGGTCTCATTTGAAGTGTTTTTTAAAACCCCAAAAGTAATGATAAAGCTAAGGTTTACAATTTTAGAAAAGCAAACTATGAAGGTATGAAACAGAGACTAACAGAAGTAGATTGGAGTAAAATAGAGAAAACACCCACAGAAGAAGGATGGTTGTTCTTCAAAAATGTAGTACTAGAGGTGCAAAACAATTACATCCCTAAAGTAGACAAATCTAAATGTAAAACTAAATTGCCAAAATAGTTTAATAGATCAATTAAAAAAAATATTCAGCGAAAAAAGGCACTTTACAGAGCATTAAAAAAGGAACAAAAAGAAAGTACGCAGAAAGAGTACACAGAACTGCAAACGCAAGTCAAAAAGGAAGTTAGAAAGGCCAAGAGAGAAATAGAAATGAACATTGCTAAGGGAGCTAAAACCAATTCCAAAATGTTTTTCCAATATTACAACAGCAAGCGAACATTCAAAGAGGAGATTAAATGTTTAAGAGATACAAATGGCAAAATCGTAGATGAAGAAAAAAAATAGCAAATATATTAAATGACTACTTTTCACAAGTTTTTACAAAGGACAACATGCCCCACATGTCATCCAGATCCTATCCAGTTTTAAATAACTTTAGCATAACTGAGGCAGAAGTGTTAAAGGGACTAGGAGCTCTTAAAATAAACAAATCCCCTGGGCTGGATGAGATCCTCCCAGTAGTACTCAAAGAAATGAAAGAAGTTATTTACAAACCGCTAACCAAGATCATGCAGCAGTCTCTTGACACAGGGGTGGTAACGACAGACTGGAAAATTGCAAACGTAATACCGATCCACAAAAAGGGAAACAAAACTGAACCAGGTAACTACAGACCAGTAAGCCTGACTTCTATTATATGCAAACTTATGGAAACTATAATAAGATCCAACATGGAAAATTACCTATATGGTAACAGGGTCCTGGGAGACAGTCAACATGGTTTTAGGAAAGGGAGATCGTGCCTAACTAACTTGCTTGATTTTTTTGAGGATGCAACATCGATAATGGATAATTGCAAAGCATATGACATGGTTTATTTAGATTTCCAGAAAGCTTTTGACAAAGTCCCGCACAAAAGATTAATTCTAAAACTGAACGCAGTTGGGATTCAAGGAAAAACATGTACATGGATTAGGGAGTGGTTAACATGTAGAAAACAGAAAGTACTGATTAGAGGAAAAACCTCAGATTGGAGTGTGGTAACCAGTAGTGTACCACAGGGATCAGTATTAGGTCCTCTGCTATTCCTAATCTACATTAATGATTTAGATTCTGGTATAGTAAGCAAACTTGTTAAATTTGCAGACGACACAAAAGTAGGAGGAGTGGCAAACACTGTTGCAGCAGCAAAGGTCATTCAAAACGATCTAGACAAGATTCAGAACTGGGCAGACACATGGCAAATGACATTTAATAGAGAAAAGTGTAAGGTACTGCACGCAGGAAATAAAAATGTACATTATAAATATCATATGGGAGATACTGAAATTGGAGAAGGAATCTATGAAAAAGACCTAGGAGTTTTTGTTGACTCAGAAATGTCTTCATCTAGACAATGTGGGGAAGCTATAAAAAAGGCCAACAAGATGCTCGGATACATTGTGAAAAGTGTTGAATTTAAATCAAGGGAAGTAATGGTAAAACCATACAATGTATTAGTAAGACCTCATCTTGAATACTGTGTGCAGTTCTCGTCACCTCGCTACAAAAAGGATATTACTGCTCTAGAAAGAGTGCAAAGAAGAGCGACCAGAATTATTCCACCTTTAAAAGGCATGTCATATGCAGACAGGCTAAAAGAATTGAATCTGTTCAGTCTTGAACAAAGAAGAATATGTGGCGACCTAATTCAAGCATTCAAAATTCTAAAATGTATTGACAGTGTCGACCCAAGGGACTTTTTCAGTCTGAAAAAAGAAACAAGCACCAGGGGTCACAAATGGAGATTAGACAAAGGGGCATTCAGAACAGAAAATAGGAGGCACTTTTTTACACAGAGAATTGTGAGGGTCTGGAATCAACTCCCCAGTAATGTTGTTGAAGCTGACACCCTGGGATCCTTCAAGAAGCTGCTTGATGAGATTCTGGGATCAATAAGCTACTAACAACCAAACAAGCAAGATGGGTCGAATGGCCTCCTCTCATTTGTAAACTTTCTTAAGTTCTTATGATATATTCTCCAATCCCTCTACCAGCCTCACATGACACCACCAGGATCTGGACGCAGTTTAGGTGACACCGACCCCGTTCACACCTGCGGTTAAGGCCAGCCCAGGGCCGCCTTATCTCATGTGTGAATGCTCAAAAAATGAAAAGGCGGCCCTGGGCTGGATGAAATTTAGACCAGCTTTTTGATGCGTCCTAAAGTAGGCAATGCTGCCTCAGGGCCAGCCTGTCTGTATGTGTGAACCAAACGCCAGCCCTGGGCCGGCCTTAAAGCATCAATGCGGTAATGTAGCTCAACCCACTCCCCTACTCGGTCGAGCGTAGTAGATCAAACAATGTCGGTTTTAAGAGGTAGCAGCTGGTACAATGCAGAAATTAACCATTAGTGGTCCATTTATTCAGCTCTTTTTATTTTCACACGTGCTGCTTATTTTACACACGCTGTTTTAAATATCTATTTTTCTCAGAGTAAAACAGGTTTAAAAATCACTGAATCACAAAAGTACACTCAGTACTGTATCTCCAGCCAAGCCCCACCCCTTGTTCATTGTATTTTTCACATACCTCTTTATAGACATGCATACTGATAAATCCTCTTCTGATCATTCGTTTTATCACAAAACTCCTCAATAATGTGATCCAAGTCATTATTTTATTACTATAACATCTCAGAAAGCTCTGCAAATGTCTGTGATGTTCTTTGACTGCTGGATGCAGAAGCAGCTATCTTGTTTATGTCCATGTTATCTCTGTAGTGCATGGGGCAATCAGATACTCCCTTTTTTCCGGCTTCATTCGGATCCTATCGGTCTCAGTTGGCCAATCAATTGTTTTCTCTGCTTTTTCCTGAGAAAAAAAATGACTAGAGACCTGTGCTTTAAGTCTTTTTGATGATGTTGGACAGGAAAGGGAAAATTGTAATGTTGGACCTGATCCAACATAGGACCGTAAAGGGTTAAGCCTGATATCCGTTATTAGCTGTTGTCTAAATTGCTATTTCAGGTTTTTTACTCCATCTTATTTGTATGATTCTGTATGACACACGCATCCACAATGTTTACAATTCACATCCTAGCCTTGTATTTAATGTATTTGCATTGTTTTTTTTTTTAACTGTTTGTATTTAATGTACTATGCCTCGTATTTCACTGTATTTAATTTATTATGCATTGTTCCTCACTATCTTGTAAAGTACTTTGTGATGGTGGTCCACTATGAAAGGCGCTATATAAAATACAGATTGATTGATTGGTTGATTGATTGAATGACAAGAAATTGCTGTTGCTAAATCTGCTACAGGCACACTGGAAAATTGACAATTATTTAAAGCAATTTTAAGATGGTGCCTGTTTGCAGTAAACATATTTCAGCAGCTGCTATAGTAATTGAAATAATTTTGAAAAGATGCTGATGTAAAGAAAAAGATCCTTCATAAATTTAAAAAATGGTCTCAAATAAACCATAGAAAACACAGCATATAAAATGTATTACACACTTTTATTGCATACATTTACAAGTAAAAATAATATACACAGAACAAAACATTATAAACTCATTGTTTTCCTCTTGCACCCCATTTTCAAATCAAACTAGTAACTGTTACTGTATACCTAGCAAAAGCCTAGCTAGACTTAAACCACTAATTTCAAAAGCAGGCGCTTTGAATGAGAGGCGCTTTAGCTGGCAGAGGAAAGTGCACAGTCGGTACAGGTCTTGATGATTGACAGTCATTTCATCAAATGAGAGCATTCTGGCGCTGCTTCAGTCAACAAGATATATCAGAACTGGTTGAAATGACAGTGACAGTGAAACTGTCAGATCACAACAGATCACTGAGATGATTGACAGCGGCCCCTAGCCATTCAGAGTGGAATGGCTAGGGACAGACCGTAAGTACAAAAACTAAACAAACTATAGATGATTTCTAAATTGTTATTTTTGGTACGAAAACAAAAAAATACTGAATGGTTTTACCGACGTTTATCCTATATAAATTTATTTCAGTCAAACTCATTTTATGGGAATTCATCGTTTTTATGAGCTTTATTGATTAATGTCAAAAAGTAGCAAACCTAATGATAAGGAATAAATTGAGTCATGTATGTCTCAGTGATTGCAAACACTGAGAGAAATTCCAAAAAAAGAGAAACTCAAATGAGGCTACCATAATCTTTTACAAGTATTCAGCACTAATCATGCTCATGAGACAACTTTATTCTCTTGTGCACACAAGATATTTAATTCACAGAATGTCCCTTTGAAGTTCTGTTTTAGTGACACATGGTCAATAGTTATTGTCAATTTGAGTTGCCAGGGAAAAAAAAAATATTAAGGTGCTGCTTATTAATGTTTTTTATATATAAAGGCTTAACAACTATGTTATAGAGTGTTAATAAGCATTACAAATGGTTTATAATCATGCAATAGTCATAGATGGAATTACATTTAAACATCCCAAAGTACAATAGGTGGCTAAAAACTGTCCCCTTTATAACACTGTAATTTCGTCTATGGGTGTTGATTGGTTATAAACAATATATAATACTGTATTAACACTCTATAACATAGTTATTAAACATATATTATATATTTATAAGAAACATATAAAACATTCATAAGCAGTACCTTAAAGTGTTACCAAAACAGGTTCTCAGTTTCTCAGTACTGTGAAAATTGTGTTCTGCCTCCAGAAGCCGACTTACTATTTATTCATTTTAGCACTGCATTTGGTAAGCAACAGCATGTACGAAATGTTGTCACATGCAGATGTTAGTTTTCCAGATAGAGCAAGCAGGTTGAGCCAGAGACAAAGCACAGGTATTTACAAGCTCACAGCTTTGCCTAACGGAATACTAATATACCTTTATTTCTTCTTCCGCAGATTTCTTTGTTAGTAAGGTTAGAATTAGTTATATTTTTGACTTAAATTGCACCGCCAAGCGCCATAGCTTCACCTGATCATTCTAAAAAAAAAAAAACAACTCTGCTATTCAGTACTAGGCCTCTCTCAAGCAGAGCCTTGAGAGCTGTGAAAGGCAGGTTAATTAACTTGATGCACCACCTATATCATTGTATGAAGAATTCAGGGGAATGTTAGACATTTCTGTTTCAGTGCATCTATGATTACTTTTAAATTATACATGCTGCTGGTATTCATAATAAAATACCATTTACTCTTTAGTAAAAACTCTTATTTACATAGATTTACATTTTATTTAGCAGGGTGTTATTTGCCAAGTTACAGAAGTGATTAAAATATAAAATAAACAACTGGAGACTTATTAAACCTTTAAGATAATACTGTCAAATAACTGAATATGCATCATGTTGGTCATAGAACAAGTATGTGAGACAAGAGCATGTAGAAGCACTAAAGTTAGAACACTGAATTTAACTCGGGATCTGGTCAAATAAATTAAGAAATGAATAAATACAAAGATGTAAAAATACCATAGTAAGAAGAACTTACTGTCTAAAGCGACACAGTGGTTAATTGACCTACTGTATCTTTAAAAAAAATACCATTTGTGACTATCAATCTCTCCAAGTCCATGAATATAGTTATTAATTTATGAAATTTTTTTATATATATATATATATATATATATATATATATATATAGAGAGAGAGAGAGAGAGAGAGAGAGAGAGAGAGAGAGAGAGAGAGAGAGAGAGAGACTCTCCTCGGGCCAGTCTTGGTAAGTATCTCTTTTTCACTGGTTTTTAACAAATACAATAACATTTTTCACTGGTTTTACCAAATACATTAAATTACTTGACATGCCCCTCTTACCAAGGATTTATTTATTATATATTTTCTGCAAGATAATACATATACATATATAATACATATATTTAGCTTTACAGCAGGGAAAAGGGCACACTGCAGCTTTCAAAAAGCATAAAACCCCGCACTGGCTATGTTAGAGTGAACACACACACAAAATACTGAAAACACGATACCGGCTGAAATTGTCCAAACTATATATATATATATATATATATATATATATATATATATATATATATATATATATATATATATATATTTTTTTTTTTTTCTTCACAACCTCCTTTAACTTCAAACATTTTTGCCACTAAAAGTCTCTTTTTCTTTCGCAAGACACAAAAGGCTTTCACAGAAAGCATCATTTGCTTGAAACTGCCTGAAACAATTTGGGTGAATTAGCCTCCTGTTGTCTAGTTTCTTTAAGCAGCACTCCTCAGTGGACTCAGTTCACTGCCATGGTGGCAATGGCACCAGCACTCTGGTTAGTTCGGAATGATTCTGCAGCCTGGCCTCTTGCCCATCATTACTGGGGTGGGATGGGGGTGGGTGAAAGAGGCTTTTCTGACATATGCCTTTCCTTTCAAACTCCTTGGTTGAATCAGAGCTTTATGTCTTGTGACTCTGACATCTTTGCAAGTGTCTTCTTTACTCTCAGGGCTGTGAGGCGAGAAGAAGGGTTGTGGGCCCAGCACTCTGTCATCAGTTTTCCAATTTGTCTCAAGCACTGTGAAGGAAGTTGTCAGTTTAAGAAATTTAACTTCAAGAATAGAGTTATCTGGAATATGTACTGTATCCCCAAATGTAAACGTGATTACTCCATCATGCAATACTGCACGAATTACTTTTGATACTGTGAAAAAGTCACCATTAGGACCCATCACCAATGTAAATATTGAGCTTACCATTAATATCAATGACTTGTAACTAATGCATCATTTTCAAAGAATTATCGAACAGTTTATTCTGTATATATCAGTTTCCCAGGTGGAATTTGTGGTGGACATCCTAAGAATCTTGCAGACTTTTTATACTAAATTGGTGGTGCATTCAGTGAGACCCCAGTGGACCCAGATACCTTTACCAGTATTGCATTTTGTTAAAATAATTTACCTCATCACTGCTCCACCTATTGGGGAATGATGGTCTTAACCGCTTGATGCAGACAACTTCTCTCATATCTTCATAAGAGGGATCATTGGGTACCAAGTCATGATAAGGTAACTGATATTCTTCCACTATACCTTGAAGAAACAAAAATGCTAATTAGCAAACAGTATTAAATGTAAGAAGCAGAAAGTAACAAATTAACATGTGTATCCATAACATATACACAAATAGGGATGAAATGATTTTCCGATAGTACGATACATCGTGCTTACGAATATTTGTGATAATCGTATTGTTAACATTTTTTTATTTATTCGATAATCGTAGAAAACGATAATCACATACTCACTAAATGTGGCTGGAATCAGAACAGACACTTTTCTCTCCAAATAAGGGTGTAGGGCTGCTACGAACTCCCTAGTATTTCTACCAGACAAACAGTGGGGGTGCTCATGTTTTCCTGCCCGTGTTAACTAGCATCTGATTTACTGGTCCCATCCTACCAGCGAATCAGTTTTGAAAATTCTTTGTAAGTATGCCCTCTGTGTATTCACTGTGCAAAATAACAAAACAAAACAAACAACTAAAAAAACCTGACACCTTGTATCTAGAGCAGGACGACAGGCTTGTGTTCCTGGCAAACAGCCTGTAAATGAAGTCCACATTGAAAAAAACTTATTAGTATATAGCTTGCGCTGCTTTGGAGTTTGAAAATGAACTGTTATATAATGAATATTTAACAATATTCAATAACGTTAAAAATAAATAAATAAATGATCAGTGATGTTAAACGCAATTTAAGGATCAGCTATTAGCGGGTATGCAATTTGTGCTAAGTAAATCTATTATTATTATTATTATTATTATTATTATTATTATTATTATTATTATTATTATTATTTTTTAGGCCGGGATTTCCGCATTGTGTTTCACAGATAGTGAAGGTTAGGTGGTACACGTATTAACAAAATACAATGAGCTGTCGCTGAATTAAAAATAAATAAATACATTTCATAAACTTGTGTCTAGTTTACATTCATGCAGGAAATACAGTAACATAGGATGTACGAATGTAGCAAAAGCACAACAATGATAGCAGGAACAACTTAAAACAGGCCCTTCTGTACTTGGTACCCGGTGGAATTAAAAAAACATCAGCAGAACAAGCAAGGTCTCTTAATAACATACTTTTTTCCTTTTCCTTTTTTCCCTCCCTATACTGTCCTAAATTCCACCCTCAATTATCAGTATATAATTTCAATAAGTTCATTAAAGTGTACATGTTATAGATTATTCTGCCACCAGAAAAACAGGCTACCTCGGGTAAAGTTGATGACGGTATTGAAATGTGTTTTCTTAAATTATAAATGAAATAACGGCAAAAAAGGAATATGCCTAAAGAACATCATGCCCATACTGTTCTATTCCATACTTACAGGTCTTATAGTACAAAATATTTTATTTATTTTGCAGAATATTTGAAAAAGAATTGAGAATAGTTAGCAGTATGTGTGTAAAGCAAGTACTTTAAATGGATTGAAAGAAATACAGATCACATTTTGTAATTATGTACTGTTTCTAAGTACATTTAAATAAATAAATAAATAAATAAAATGTGTAATAAAGCAGGGGGAAAAAAAGGTTGCTGTCCCATTTTGACAGACTTAAATAAAGGTAAAATGTTTTGCAACGATTATAAGGTAATATAAAGACCATTTCATTAAGATTATTTTTCTTCCACCTGTGTGCTGGTAATTTTTTAAATTATTGCTAAAATCTTTCTCTTTTTTTAAAGTCTGTAGCTTCGTTGTGTTGCAGATCATATCCCACAGAGAAAAAAAAAGATATAACTTGTTATTTTTTTCTTTTTATTCAGTTAACAAAGTAACTGAAAAATAACCGCCACCATCGTGATAATCGGTATATTGTGAAAGAGTGGGCTCTCAACTATTCATATCGTGGAAAAAGTTTCATCCCTATACACAAATCAATTTCTGAAATTACTTTAAAATCAATTTTAACAGGGGGAAAGAGCATTATAGATCAACAAAAAGGTTTGTGTGTCCTTAATTTAAAAGATTCATATCCGAAAAATAATATTGACAACACAAGGGAGTTTGGTAGATGAGAGGATAGCATCCTCAGAGTTTAATGAGTCCAGTTTAAAGAGGTGCTCACCCCCTGACACGCATCTTCTTGCTATCTCCCAGAGAATCAGCCCAAAGCTGTACATGTCAGCCATGATGTAGGACTGGAAGTGATTCCTATTAAGGCTCTCATCCAGCACCTCTGGAGGCATGTAACGTTTAGTGCCCACTCTGGTGTTGGGAGGAATGTCTACTTCATTTGTATCACTAGGGATGGAAAGAAAATGAGGTATCACTGTTAATAGACAGGGGGAGACATACAGTACAGCATTTATCACCCAATCATATTAACCATCCACCTAAAGTACACACATTATATAATAACTAAAGCTCAAAATCAACCAGGCTAGATAAAGCTTTAAGAGGGATAGATTGGTTTATTCAAATTAAAAACACACACATTTAGAGATTGATGCCTTTCGTGTGTCTCAAATTGCTACACATTTTTTTTTTACTTTAAAACAAAAAAGATACCTATGTAAAGCTTACTTCTTCTATAAGATCGTCCCATACCCAGATACACCCTAACTTAAATTCCTTTCCTGTACACAGAGATCTACACCTACCACCCATGAATATTACATTTAGCTACCAGTCCTTTCTTCTTAACTAACCTGATAAATTTAACCGCCAACCCCAAGTCTGCTATACAGCATGCTCCATTTTTCTTGACAAGAATGTTTTTGCTTTTCAAATCTCGATGAGCAATGGCTGGTTTCCCCTGAGTGCCGAAGATCTCGGTGTGTAAGTGGCAAAGTCCACTGACTGAGGAGTAGGCCAGTTTCAGCATTGCCTTGGTGTCCAGTGTGGTGGATTTCAGGTAGTCATACAGGGAACCGCTCTCGTGGTAATCTGTAATGAGGTAAAGCTGGGTCCAGGACCCTGTTCCTTTTATATCAGCTGCTATGAAACCTGACAGAGAAAGAGAAATATAAATAAAACATATTGGGAGAATGTATTTTTTATTTGATAATAGTGTGTATATAGGACTTGAATTGTTTGGTTTTAACCGATAATAACTGAAAAAACACCCGTGAATTAGTTGTTGATCTCCTGCTGGTCAACCTCGTCTGTACGAGTGTCATCGAGCAGGGTATGCATGGTTGATTTGCCATTGCTGCTAACTATTTTCTAACTTTGTAAATGCATTAATATATAAGGTGCCTTATGGTCGGCACATCTTTTTGGAAAAAGCTTTGCTGTGCAGAATGCCTTCATGATTTATATACAGTGCTGAGAAAAAGTTTGTGAACCCCTCAGGATTTTCACATAATTCAAACCTAAAATGTTATTAGATCTTAATTTAAGTCCTAATAATAGATAAAGATGACCTGATTGAACAAATGACACAAAACCATGATACTTTTTCAACATTTATTTATCCACAAATGAATAAACATTCAATATCCATGTGTGAAAAAGTATGTGAACATTTAGATTCAGTAACTGGTGGTACCCCCTTAAGCATTTGCTGTAACTGTTGGTCAGTCTCTCACATCGGTTTTGAGGAATTTTGGCCCATTCCACCTTACAGAACTGCTTCAACTCGGTGACATTTGAGGGCTTCCTTGCATGGACAGCTCGCATTGGGTCCTGCCACAAAATTTGGATAGGGTTTAGGTCCGGACTCTGACTAGGCCATTCTAAAATACTTCTTCTGCAGCTCTTCTTCTAAAATGCTGAATTTCTTCTTCTCTTTTGTAAATCTGCTTGTATGTTTAAGATCATTGTCTTGCTGCATGACCTACTTTCGGTTCAGGATGGATGGCCTGACATTCACCTCTAGAATCTACTGATACAATGCAGAATTCATGGTTGTGTCAATGATGGCAAGACGTCCAGGTCCTGAGGCAGCAAAGCAGCCCCAAACTATCACACTCCCACCACCATGCTTGATGGTTGGGATGGGGTTCTTCTGTTTAAATGCAGTGTTTGGTTTTCGCCAAACATAATGTTTCTCATTGAGGCCAAAAAATTCGATCTTTGACTCATCGACAGCGAGTGGAAGCGACAGCGAGTGGGAGAAGTACAGGCATGGAAAAGTGCAGAGCAGTTTAGAAGCAGTAAGGAGAAATTGCATCTTTAATTGCTTTAATCAGAAAACACAGGACATTGGGGAAACACAGCAGCTCAAAGTCAAACAACCGCATGTGTT
Organism: Polyodon spathula; assembly: GCF_017654505.1. Lineage (NCBI taxonomy): Eukaryota > Metazoa > Chordata > Actinopteri > Acipenseriformes > Polyodontidae > Polyodon > Polyodon spathula. The sequence continues at coordinate 60,068,781 of NC_054535.1, read as the reverse complement.
TTTCTGATAAAAAGCTGAAACTTGGAGCAGCTGATTTAAATTAAGCGCCGTTCTGAGACAGGGGTGTGGGGAGGAGCCAACAGCACAGCAGAACAACGCAGTTAAACGAGGCAGTCTTCCCAGCAACAACAAGTGGAAGCTGTGAGTGGGAGAAGTACAGGCGTGGAAAAGTGCAGAGCAGTTTCGAAGCAGTTTGAAAGCAGGTTGACAGCTGCAGAAGAAACTAAACTTCAAAAAAAAAAACTCAACATGGTCTTCAAGCCAGTAATCTGTGACACCTGCTTGCATAAACTAGTAAGTATGCTAGAAATGGAGCTGGAAGAAGTGCGACAGGAACAGGATCTTGAGGAACTGGCATGTCCACAATTCATGGAAGTCTGCATCACCCCTAACAGACTGAAAGCCACCAGGGAGATAGAAGTTCAGAACAGCTGGGTTCAGGTAGGCAGAGGCAGGGAAAAAAAGAAACTTCGTCAAACACAACCACCAGAAATCAAAACAACCAACAAATTTGAGTCACTTCAGAATTTTGATGAGCAGAACCAACAACAAGAGAATGAAAGGAACAACATCCAGGACCCTATTGACAGTGGTGACCAGACAGCAAAAAGAAGGGAGGTCATGATTGTTGGGGACTCCATATTGAGAAACACAGCAAGTTCAATTCACAGTTTGGACCCCCTTACTACAACAGTGTGCTGCCTCCCGGGAGCCTCACTGAGAACGTGGACAGGCTCCTAGAACGAACAGGAGACGACCCGGTAGTAGTTGTCCACATCGGTACAAACAACATTGGAAGAGACAGACCAAAAAGCCTGAAAAACAAATTCAGAGAGCTAGGAAGGAAATTAAAAGAGAAAAACAAAACTGTGGTATTTTCTGGTATACTACCGGCACCTTGCAAAGGACCATATGGACAGCTGGAAATAATTAATCAAAACGCATGGCTGAAGACGTGGTGCACACGGGAAGGCTTCACCTATCTTGATCATTGGACCACATTCTACAACGAGGACTATCTGTATAGACGGGACGGACTGCACTTAAATAACAAGGGAACCAGTCTACTCGGAGAAAAGATCCTCGAGCAGGTTCAGAAGCATTTAAACTAGAAAGGAAGGGGGGAGAAATCAACAAAAAAACAGAAGGGAGACCGCATCAAAACAAGAACAACTCAGGTAAGACAACCATTAAGTGTATTTAGCTAAATGCTAGAAGTATCAGAAACACAATTCTAGAACTTGAAGCTACTGCACTAACAAGTAACTATGATGTGATAGGTGTTACTGAAACTTGGTTGTCTGAGAGTGATGGGGACGAATATAATATTTGTGGGTATACACTGTATAGGAAAGACAGGCAGGACAGAAGAGGAGGAGGGGTAGCGCTATACATAAGAAACATTCTTGAAGCCCAGATGTTAAACCTGGACAAAGAAAATAAAGCAGAATCAATATGGGTCAGAATAATGGACAAAAATTCAAAGGGCATAATAATAGGAGCATGCTATAGACCGCCAGATTCACGAGGTGAGCAAAATAATCTGTTATACAATGACATTACAAACGCGTGTAGCAAAGGAGAAGCCATATTAATGTGGGTAGCATGAAGGATGAAATAGAAATGGTGGAAATGACAAATGACTGCTTCCTAACACAATTTGTCAAGGCACCGACTAGAGGGGAGGCATGCCTTGATTTAGTCTTTTCAAATAACGAAGACAGAATAACTAAAACAGAGGTCAGAGAACCACTGGCAAACTCAGACCACAACATGGTCTCATTTGAAGTGTTTTTTAAAACCACAAAAGTAAAGACTAAAGCTAAGGTTTACAATGTTAGAAAGGCAAACTATGAAGGTATGAAATAGAGACTAACAAAAGTAGATTGGAGTAAAATAGAGAAAACACCCACAGAAAAAGGATGGTTGTTCTTCAAAAATGTAGTACTAGAGACGCAAAACAATTACATCCCTAAAGTAGACAAATCTAAATGGCCAAAATGGTTTAATAGATCAATTAAAAAAAATATTCAGCGAAAAAAGGCACTTTACAGAGCATTAAAAAAGGACCAAAAAGAAAGTACACAGAAAGAGTACACAGAACTGAAAACGCGAGTCAAAAAGGAAGTTAGAAAGGCCAAGAGAGAAATAGAAATGAACAATGCTATAGGGGATAACTGTTTTTCTGAGCTCCTCAGAGATACCTTTTAATCATGGCATGACATGTTTCCACACACGTGAAGATCAAACTCACAAATTTCTGATCTTTATATAGGGTGGGGCCTCCTAAACTCACCCCTGAAAATCTACCTAATTATTTAAACACCTGATTCTAATTATCCCCTTAATTGAGCTGATAAAACCAGGGGTTCACTTACTTTTTCACATACCCTGAATCTTAGTTAGTCATTGATTGGTTAATTTATACATCATTTTGTTTTAAAAGACATGGAATTGGTTAATATAAACACTACTGGATATTTAAGAAAAGACTGGTCATCTACTGGTATATTCAAAAGATTAATTTTTCTTAAGAAAAGACTGTGTTTTTAATCAGAAGGCTTCATGATATTATATATCTATATATATATATATATATATATATATATCCATCCAAGAGATGTAAAGCGACCAAGATGAAGACCTCCAGGAAGACGGCAAGATACACCGGATTCTGCCGAGACAACGCCCCGGTTTTAGCTGAAAGTTAAATTTTCCCCATTAATTTACATTTTTTAATAACCAGTGTCTCGCTCATGTTTGGCAGCCCTCCACTGGTGGAGGTGGGCCTCTCATCTGTGCAAAGGCATGCAGATGGCAGCAGTGCTAAACCGTCAGTTGGTGACGACGGATGCCTCCAACTTGGGTTGGGGGGCAGTCTGGGAAGGAAGAGGAGTACATGGCACCTGGTCGGGCCATTGGACATCCCTGCACATAAGCATGCTGGCGTTGCAGGCGGTTTACCTTGCTTTCCAGCACTTTCTCCCAGTGCTCCAAGGGGCACATGTGCTGCCTCTGGACGGATAACACATCAGTGGTGGTGTATGTCAACCACCAGGGTAGCCTTCAGTCCCCGGGGTTGCATTGCATTGCCTTCTGGTTCATGACTTGGGCACAACAGAACCTGCTGTCTCTACGTGCAAAGTATCTTCCCGGAGTGGCGAACTGGGTAGCGGACCTCCTCTCGAGGGAGGGTACACATCTGTCGGAGTGGCGGCTCCACCCTCTTGTGGTGCTGCGCATTTGGGAACAGTTTGGGAAGGTGCAGATTGATCTCTTTGCCTTGGCAGAAACAACACACTGCTCCCTGTGGTACTCCCTCCAGCTCAGGCGGTCCACTTGGCATCGACGCCCTAGCCCACGAGTGGCCCAGGATGCTCCTTTACGCATTCTTGTCAATACCACTGCTTCCGACCTTCCTAGAGAAGGTCCAGTTAGAGAAGGCAACAGTTCTAGTGGCCCCCCGGTGGCCCAGGAGAATCTGGTTTTTGACCCTGTGCCAGCTTCTACAAAGCCAGCCCTGGGAGATCCCTCTTTGCCTGGATCTCCTCAGTCAGGCAAAAGGCACTCTCTGGCATCCGGAACCAGGCTGATTCCAATTATAGGTCCTGAACGGGACCACTGTTCAGCCCTAGGGCTATCTGATGCAGTCGTGGGTACGTTGCAGAACGCTAGGGCAGGCTCTACTAGGTCACCTTCTGCACTGAATGTGTATTTGGCAGCCATTTCTGCATGCCATGCCCCCATTGATTCTGTATCCCTGGGTGCGCATTTCTTGGCGACCCGTTTTCATCGGAAGAGGATAGGAGATTGAACTCCCTCTGCCCGATGCAGGCATTGTGGTGGTACGTGGATAGGACAAGATCTCTGCGTCATTCTCTCTCACGGTATATGGACCGTATGACAGGCCCTCTCGAAGGAGCGATGATTGCATTGGATTGTGGGCACAGTCTTGACTTCGTATGACAATGCCGGCTTGCCCCACCTGGGCGGGTAGCCGCGCACTCTAGTAGAGGGTTGGCTACATCTTGAGCCCTCTTCAGAGGGGCCTCATTGTCCATTATTTGTACTGCGGCTAGCTAAGCTACGCCGCATACTTTCTTCGGTTCTATCGCATTAATATGTTAGATCCTTTCCTACCTTCATTAGGCATGAGGGTGCTTCAGGTTACATGCTCGCACTGCTAACTCATGGGTTATGCAATTCTGATGCATTCCTCATATGCTGCCATTCCTACTCCCTTGCCATGGCTCTGGTATACTTTCCCATAAGTAATGTTTTGGTGGTCGTCTTGGAATTGAAAGGGAACCACCAACCAGTGAGTTTGCATCAGTCACTCAAACTGGTTCAATGCAAAAGAGAAAATGGTCTCCGTGGGTTGACTGTTAATCGCTTGGTAGGCGGGACCGAGGACGTCACCCCATGGAGGAGCCTATCGGCAGATCTGACATAAAATGCTTTGAATTCCTACCTATCACAGGCTTATCCCAGTGTTGACTAATATTGCAGCAGCATAATTAATATTGTCTGTATGTATATAGCGCTTCCATGTGGGTAAAAGTGTAATGGTATAGGACGGAAGTGGAGGAGGAAGTGGAGAATAAAAAGACTAGAAGTTTCGGTATAATATACAGTGGTCTGTGTGAGTGATTCACTGGGAGCAATATATCAAAATAACCAGAGATATAACAGTGGCAATGAGGATAACTATGTCCAGACCGAATGACATCCCTGCCATGGTTGACTTCCATGTGAAAGGAGATCAAGGAAACCTCTCTCAAAGGTGGGTGAAATGGGTAAAACATTGCCGCCACAGGGATTACCAATGATAAACAAAAGAGAGCATTACTACTGCATTTAATCAGGACATTTTTGATGCACTTGTAGATATAGGGGATGATTTTAAAATAGCTCACAACAAGTTCAATGAATATTTCAAAACGAAGAAAAAAATTGCATTTGAAAGACAAGATTTCAGACAGACAGTACAACAGCAAGGCGAAACACTGGACATGCTTGTTACTTGGCTAAGACAACTGGCTAAAACCTGCGAGTACAACACCTTTACTAACAAAATCATTAGGGACCAAGTTATTGACAAGTGCTTATCAAGCAGATTACAGCACCATCTTTTAAGAGAAGCAGATCTAATATTAGCTTTGACAGTCGTGTGAGCAACCAACAAAAAAGCCCCAGGAAAGTGCACAGAACAATACAGTGCATTCCGTGGAATGGCCAGTAGGTGACACTGTTTCTTCAGATAATGGCTATGTTTTCTCTACAGACCACGTTACAGAGAATGGAAAATAGTGGCTGTACACATTGCTAACCAGCCTGTACCGGTGCTTATAGAGTCAGGTGCCATTGTTAATGTAAGTTTAACAACCTGGAAAACCCTGAAATTGGACACCAATCTTTGGAAGTGCTGGGAATTTCTGAAGCTACCCTACAGACAGGAAAACACTCTGACAAAGTGGATTTTCTGGTTGTGCCTGACTGAAATGTTGCAATAATAGGGAGACACACTTCTTTACAACTGGGCCTATTATGACTTATGCCACAAGTATGCACACTGAGCTACAATGTTAAGCACATCCTACAGAACCACAAAGATTGTTTCACAGGTCTAGGGAAGCTTTCAACTGCAAAATCACATTGAAACCAGTGGCACAAGCAACGAGATGCATCCCTTTCCATATCAGAAAAAAGTAGAGGACAAATTGTCTGAATTATTGTCTCTGGACATCATAGAGGAAGTCAACTGACCCGCCCTGTGGGTGTCACCACTAGTCCTCATTCCAAAGCGTGATGGGGACATCCATGTGTGCACAGATATGAGACAGGCAAACTGAGCAGTCATCTGTGAATGGCACCCAGTTCCCAGTGGATGAAATATAACAGGAAATCACTGATGCACAAATGTTCTCCAAACTAGATCTAAAATGAGGATCCCATCAAATCAAATTAGAAACTGAATCCTGAGTCATCACCACCTTTGCCACCCACAAAGGCTTATATCATTACAAACGCCTTCTGCTTGGCATCTTGTGGCAAAGTGACTGTGCTGCAGTGTGGTAACTAAACAGACAGAGCCTTGTAATCCTGTTTGGAAAGAAACTTTATTTATTTTTATTCCAGGTCTGGCGACCAAACAATAACCCCCCGGCAATACATGCCAATGTGTAGAGCACAGGGTAAATAACATGGGAGAGCGTCCCAAATAATAAACAATATCCGCCCCACAACAATACAGACACGGTCACCAGTCCTGGTGTGTGAAGTAGTACTTGTGGTGGGTGATACAAGTGTATATTTGTGACAATGGTGAAGTGCTTTTCCGGTCTAGTGCTGGCCCTTGGTGACAGCTCTGGAACTATGTTAGCCATCTAGTAATGCACAAGACAAGACAAGACAATTATAAGACAAACAAACAAAACACGGTACTTTTTACATGTAACAGGGTCTCTCACAGTTTTTCTTGGTTCATAAACACAAACCAATGCGAAGGAACAAATTATGATTCTCCGTCCCCTTTAATGCTGTCACGCATGACCCCTTGGTAAATGAGTGTAACCACCTCTCCAATCTGCAGCTGCCACGTCGTTTCCCTTCCGGGTTAATGAGTTATTGTAACAGAGTCTCACCCCCTTCCTAGCTGGCTGACTTCACTTGAACCCTGGGAAAGAACTGTCAAGCCAGCCCATCCAGGGAACTGCTTAGCACCCTCACAGGTCAGGAGGGAGATTTACAACCAAGAATCATTGTATTTCTGTCACACATATCCAGTGTTTCGGAATGCTACCAACACATCATCCAGCAGTCTTTACAGTGACGCAGCGGGGTCAGGAACATTTGTGATGACATCATTATCTATGACAAAGATCAAGCTGAACATGACTCACGCCTCGAGCACGTGTTGCAGTGGTTGCACAGCAAAGGCCTCCGCCTGAACAAAGAAAAATGCAGGTGCGCCATAGAAAGCCTGATTTTCATGGGACATGTCCTATCAGCAAAAGGCATTGGCCCGGAAAGAACCAAAGTGGCAGCTGTTGAAGACGCTAGCGCTCCTCAGACAGTGGCCAAAGTCAGTTTTCTAGGGTTAGTAAATTACTGTGCAAGGTTTATACCCGATTTTGCAACAATCTCAGAGCCCCTACACAAGCTGACCCTGTTCCATAACACATGGCAAGGGGTGCAAATGCATGAAGCAGCTTTCAATGAGTTGAAGATACATCTTTCCAGCACCAGTGTGCTCACTTATTTCAACCCTGCAGCACACATACAACTCATAGTAGATGTCAGCCCAGTGGGCCTAGGTGCTTATTGGCACAGAAACAACCTTCAAGTGACTTTCAGCCAGTTGCTTATGACAGATGTGGAAAGATGGTACTCCCAAACAGAAACAGATGCCTTGGCTGTGCTATGGGGTTGTGAAAAGTTTCACATGTATCTCTATGGCTCGCCTTTCGACTTAATTGCAGACCACAAGCCCTTGGAAGTGCACTACTTACCAAAGTCCAAACCATGAGTTCAAGATACAATACCGTCCAGGACCTACAAATCTTGCAGGTGCCTTATCCAGGCTAACCAAGAGCTCCCTGGGAACTAATCTCAGGAGTTTTGCAGAGGAATATGTGAAGTTCATTTCTCAGAATGCTGTGCCAGGATCCATGTCTCTGTTAGAGGTTAATAAAGCCTCGAAACTGACCCAGAGCTAAGAGCGTTGAAGCAGTGCCTTGACACAGGTGATCAGAAACAATACAACAGGGCATATCCATCAGCCTGGAATGAACTTGCCACATATGGCACCGTTATTCTACAAGGAAGCAGCACCATTGTTCCTGGTAAACTGAGGAAACAAGTCTTGCACCTTGCACATGCAGGCCATCAAGGGATTGTGTGCACCAAGCAACAGCTCAGAAAAAATGTTTGGTGGCCAGGACTGGACCACCAAGTAGAAGGCTTTGTGTCCAAGTGCCATGCATGTTAAGTTCTAGGACCTGCACCAAGACCTGAGCCCCAACAGATGACTCCCCTAACCAGTGCACCGTGGCAACATTTGGCCATTGTCCTGTGCAGCCCGTTTACAACCGGATCGATTGCTATTCATGCTGGCCAGAAGTAGGTGTTCTGCAGTCCACCTATCATAAATTGGCTGTTCGCCACACATGGACTTCCTGAATTACTTACTACTGACAATGGACTTCTGTTCACATCTGATGCCTTTATTTCATATCTCAAAGAGCACGGGATACAACACAGACGTGCAATACTGTTTTGGCCATGAGTGAATGGAGAAGTGGAAAGAATGAACAGAGCCATCCTGAAAGCCATTCGAACAGCAAACACATCTGGTGCAGCCTGGAAGTGCGAACTATCCACATTCTTTTAGCGCACCGCACCAAGCCGGAGGTACTCTGCCCATGTAAAGCCATACCGAGGGACACACACTCCTGACAATACCAACGACTTTGATGATAAGCCACTCAATCTCCCGCGAGACACATCAAACATCATCACTGACCACACTTCACGTCCGAGACATCCACCCAGATATTTGGAGAACTATGCTATCGGATAATCCACTGAGAAACCACTGTGGGTTATACCAAAGGGCATTTTAGTTTGTTGTTACTGTTGTTGTTCTGGTTTTGTGGAAAAGAAGGAACTGGATAAGTAATGTACATTTAACAGTGAAGTGTTTTTGTATTTTTCAGTCGGTACTGTTGGCTAGTTATTAGGAAATAAGAAGTCTGAATTAAAGTATGCTGTTTCAGTTAGCACTATTGTATAATTCAAATGAAAAGTAGGAGGGATGTAGTCTTGACTAATATTGCAGTAACATAATTAATAATGTGTTTTTGAGGACATGCCAGTTATGTCCAATAGCAAAGGATTAAACATTTTATTAAGTTATTTATTGCTGCCTTCACATTAAATGCTCTGCAACATCTGTATACAGTATATATTTAAATGCTCATTCACCTTGTATTACTGACTGACACATTTTTTATTTTAGTTTTTACTGAGTGTAGTGTTGACTAATATTGCAGCAGCATAATTAATATTGTGTGTTAAGGGTTATATAATAGCACTCCCATGTGGGTAAATGTGTAATGGTATGGGACGGAAGTGGAGAATAAAAAGACGTAAAAAAGAAGTTTTGGTATAAAATACAGTGGTCTGTGTGAGTAATTTACTGGGAGCAATATATCAAAACAACCAGAACATTGACTAGTAACATTGACTAGTAAAACTGGATGCTCTGTTGCGCTTGTGAAAGTGTTGTCACGTTGTTCTAACAAAACAACACTATCAAGCCATTTGGTATGCATTGTGGGAGCTGTAGTTCAAACGGGAGTGCATGTCTAAGACCCCATTCACACCACTGTGCTGGCCCAGGGGTACCCCATTCATATTTGCAGATTAAGGTGCCTTTTAAAATGGATATACACGAATCCCTGATTTGTAGCAGATACTTCTTTTTTTTTCAATGCAGCACAGTAGGGAGTGAGTGAGCAAGCAAGAGAGAGAGAGAGAGAGAGAGAGAGAGAGAGAGAGAGAGAGAGAGAGAGAGAGAGAGAAAGAAATCATTTTCAGGTAAACAGGTGGTGGGGCTAGAGGGAGTGAGAATGTCTAATGCTTCAGCGTATGATACTCCTTGAAGAATGGAACAACGCACACATATTGACGCCGCCTCTTCGCTTGACGCCTCTTGGTAAATATTCTTCACTTATGTCTTCACTGACAGACTTGCTGACATCCGATTCAGTGGAGAATTGTATGTATTTGAATTTAAATAGGAATCTGAATGCTGTATTATTTCTAATACTTCTTTCTTACTGACCAATTTTTGGCAATTTACAAACATTGCTGACATTTTTGTGATGGTTTATTGTATGTAATTCAGTCAATATCTGGCAGAGGGCGGAAGAGACCAAAAAAAGGTGTTAGAGAAACCTAGGCTGGGACCAAATCAAAACTTTGACAGCCCACCAATCGCACTTAACAAAACTGTATTTAAAAGCTTTTTCTTTTTATGAGTAGGAGAAATAAGATACTTACAAAAAAAAACCTGCTATTAAATACAGCTTTGATAAGTGCGATTAACGGGTTGTCAAAGTTTTGATTTGGTCCGGGACCTATTGTTACAATGTCTTATCATAAAGTTTAAAGTTGCGGAATGTATCGGTATGTTCGTATTCCCTGGGAACCAGAGAGCAGTGAACCTAACATTCATTCCATTAACAATAACATTCATATAATTTACATTAAATAAGAACATAAGAACATAAGAAAGTTTATAAACGAGAGGAAGCCATTCGCCCCATCTTGCTCATTTGGTTGTTAGTAGATTATTGATCCCAGAATCTCATCAAGCAGCTTCTTGAAGAATCCCAGGGTGTCAGTTTCAACAACATTACTGGGGAGTTGGTTCCAGACCCTCGATTCTCTTTGTAAAAAAGTGCCTCCTATTTTCTGTTCTGAATGCCCCTTTGTCTAATCTCCATTTGTGACCCCTGGTCCTTGTTTCTTTTTTCAGGTGGAAAAAGTCCCATGGGTCAACATTGTCAATACCTTTTAGAATTCTGAATGCTTGAATTAGGTTGCCGCGAAGTCTTCTTTGTTCAAGACTTAATAGATTCAATTATTTTAGCCTGTCTGCATATGACATGCCTTTTAAAGCTGGAATAATTCTGGTTGCTCTTCTTTGCACTCTTTCTAGAGCTCAATATCTTTTTTATAGCAAGGTGACCAGAACTGCACAATATTCAAGATGAGGTCTCACTAATACATTGTATGGTTTTAACATTACTTCCCTTGATTTAAATTCAACACTTTTCACAATGTATCCGAGCATCTTGTTGGCCTTTTTTATAGCATCCCCACATTGTCTAGATGAAGACATTTCTGAGTCAACAAAAACTCCTAGGTCTTTTTCATAGATTCCTTCTACCCAATTTCAGTATCTCCCATATGTTATTTATAATGCACATTTTTATTTCCTAAGTGCAGTACCTTACACTTTTTTCTATTAAATGTCATTTGCCATGTGTCTGCCCAGTTCTGAATCTTGTCTAGATCATTTTGAATGACCTTTGCTGCTGCAACAGTGTTTGTCACTCTTCCTATTTTTGTGTCGTCTGCGAATTTAACAAGTTTGCTTACTATACCAGAATCTAAATCATTAATGTAGATTAGGAATAGCAGAGGACCTAATACTGATCCCTGTGGTACTCCACTGGTTACCACACTCCATTCTGAGGTTTCTCCTCTAATCAGTACTTTCTGTTTTCTACATGTTAACCACTCCCTAATCCATGTACATGTGTTTCCTTGAATCCCTACTGCATTCAGTTTGAGAATTAATCATTTATGCGGGACTTTGTCAAAAGCTTTCTGGAAATCTAAATAAACCACGTCATATGCTTTGCAATTATCCATTATTGATGTTGCAGCCTCAAAAAAATCAAGCAGGTTAGTTAGACACGATCTCCCTTTCCTAAAACCATGTTGACTGTCTCCCAGGACACTGTTACCATATAGGTAATTTTCCATTTTGGATCTTATTATAGTTTCCATAAGTTTGCATATAATAGAAGTCAGGCTTACTGGTCTGTAGTTACCTGGTTCAGTTTTGTTTCCCTTTTTGTGGATCGGTATTACGTTTGCAATTTTCCAGTCTGTCGGTACCACCCCTGAGTCAAGAGACTGTTGCAGATCTTGGTTAGCGGTTTGTAAATAACTTCTTTCATTTCTTTGAGTACTATTGGGAGGATCTCATCTGGCCCAGGGGATTTGTTTATTTTAAGAGCGCCTAGTCCCTTTAACACTTCTGCCTCGGTTATGCTAAAGTTATTTAAAACTGGATAGGAACAGGTTGACATGTGGGGCATGTTGTCTGTATCCTCCTTTGTAAAAACCTGTGGAAATGAATCATTTTAATATATTTGCTATTTTTTTTTTTTTCTATGATTTTGCCATTTGTATCTCTTAGACATTTAACCTCCTCTTTGAATGTTCTCTTGCTGTTGTAATATTGGAAAAACATTTTGGAATTGGTTTTAGCCACCTTAGCAATGTTCATTTCTATCTCTCTCTTGGCCTTTCTAACTTCTTTTTTGACTTGCATTTGCAGTTCCGTGTTATCTTTCTGTGTACTTTCTTTTTGGTCCTTTTTTAATGCTCTGTAAAGTGCCTTTTTTCGCTGAATATTTTTTTAATTGATCTATTAAACCATTTTGGCAATTTAGTTTTACATTTAGATTTGTCTACTTTAGGGATGTAATTGTTTTGTGCCTCTAGTACTACATTTTTAAAGAACAGCCATCCTTTTTCTGTGGATGTTTTCTCCATTTTACTCCAATCTACTTCTGTTAGTCTCTGTTTCATACGTTCATAGTTTGCTTTTCTAAAATTGAAAACCTTAGCTTTAGTCATTACTTTTGGGGTTTTAAAAAGCACTTCAAATGAGACTATGTTGTGGTCTGAGTTTGCTCTGTTTTAGTTATTCTGTCTTTGTTATTTGAAAAGACTAAATCACATCCTGCCTCCCCTCTAGTGGGTGCCTTGACAAATTGTGTTAGGAAGCAGTCATTTGTCATTTCCACCATTTCAATTTCATCCGTCTTGCTCCCCTCCGGGTTTACCCATTTTATATGGGGGAAGTTGAAATCCCCCATTAGTATGGCTTCTCCTTTGCTACAAGCATTTCTAATGTCATTGTATAACAGATAATTTTGCTCACCATCTGAATCTGGCGGTCTATAGCATGCTCCTATTATTATGCCCTTTGAATTTTTGTCCGTTATTCTGACCCATATTGATTCAGCTTTATTTTCTTTGTCCAGGTTTAACACCTGGGTTTCAAGACTGTTTTTTATGTATAGTGCTACCCCTCCACCTCCTTTGTTCTGCCTGTCTTTCCTATACAGTGTATACCCAGAAATATGATATTCATCTCCATCACTCTCAGACAACCAAGTTTCCGTAACACCTATCACATCATATTTACTTGTTAGTGCAGTAGCTTCAAGTTCTAAAATTTTGTTTACACATGTTTCTTCTCAGTTATACATATTTGCAATACCACCATTGATTACAAACACGATTATTACTATTCTATTGTTTACTCGTTATTATTATCATTTGCATTATAATTCTATAGTCCCTAACCATTACCAGTAAAGACTGAACATCAGCATTACCCATTCTCTAGGAAGATTACCAAACATGGCTATAACAAAACCTTTGTTCCACATGTAGCTACAGCAACTTCATTAAGGGAAGCGCCCAAATCCATATACTGCAATACACCATAATATATCAAACACACCTTGCTCAACAACATGCATAATAAACTACTGCTCTATCACCAGTAGAATAACATTAACACTAATAATCACAATAATAGGCATTGAAATATTACAGAGAAAATACACATTTTCACACTTTCAAATTCTAAGGTAGTTACAAGCTTACCAGTGCCATTAATCAACAAAACATTTTTTTTTACTTCAGTTATTACAAATAGATCCCTGTTGTAAAAAAAAAAGTTCAACTCAGCGTTTGTCTTCGTCATCCAGATGACTATTGTAAAAGAGAGCTGTAGCAATCTCAAGCCAGATTGTCGTGAGATGCTGGCGTTGAGAACAGAAATTCCAAGTTTGCTGTTGTTTACATTTCCTTTCATTCAATTTATGTTTAGCGCTGCCCATGTGTTCTACAATGGTCTGCCTATGAGTGTAATCTACAGCCTTGCTGCATGAAATACAAAACAGCACATTACCATCAATGTGAAATTCGTCCTTGCCAAACTCGTTGATCCTGGGCTGCCTTTTCTTTTTTGAAGCGTTTACATATGAGAAAAGGTGGCCCTGGGCTGCTTTGAATGGCAAGTGTGAATGCGGCCTAAGTGACTGCATTGTTTATAGGCTCCCCCAGAACTACAGATCCCACAATGGTCTGCTGTCACTTACACAGTTTTGCCTACCCAATCAGCACAAACACACTCCTTCAGTGGCGGGATTCCTTGCTGAGAGGATTTCAAAGTTATCCAGGATGCTGTTTTATTATTATTACCCAGGAACCATTTTAATATTTTTTCACCAAACCTTCGAAAGCCCCTACCTCAGCACAGAGCACATATACCTTACTCAGTTTGGTGCAGAAATTCAGTACCGTGTAGCCAAGTGGTACTCAACTCTGGCCCTCGAGATCCATTCCAGTCCTGGTATTTATTCCAATCAGATCCTAAATTATTTAATTACCTCTAAGCAGCTTCAATTAATATTAGAACCGGCTTGGAGTAAAAACCTGGACTGGATTAGATCTTGAGGGCCAGAATTGAGTATCACTGATGTTGCTTGTACATAAGAGCAAAAAAAAATGTTAAGTATTGGGGAAAAAAGGGAACTTTTACTAAAAATGGGTGTTCGGATCTCAGAAACTGCACAAGGTGGCATCATGAAACTATTCATGCTTTCACAACACTGCAAGTCAATGGAACATGCAAATTTCTGGGCAATTCCGGCAAAACCTGCCAAAGTTATTATAGTGCAAAGTTAGGGGTTTAACATTGAGCATCCAACTCAACCCTAACTATGATGGCTCTACTGCACCACTATAATATATATATATTGGAAGACTTGTCTACGTGTTTATTTAATGTATTTACCTACATTTAAAACCTAAAATGTAACTAAGATGACCTGTCACCCCCCTTTTGTGATAACTATGAAAACTTTTGCAATAATAATAATAATAATAATAATAATAATAATAATAATAATAATAATAATAATAATAATAATAACAATAATAAGAATAATAAACTACTGTATATATTCTAAAGCAATGTGTCATTGTCTGATTATGCTAGTAAAGTAAAATCTGTATTCACAGTCTTCTGAACTAAGCGTTCACATGAATCCAAAATTCTTCCTGTGTCAACACCTTGAATATATAGCCATCTGTCTTTCCTTTTTGTTACAAGAGAACATTCAAAGATGAGATTAAATGTTTAAGAGATACAAATGGCAAAATTGTAGATGAAGAAAAAAATAGCAAATATATTAAATGATTACTTTTCACATGTTTTTACAAAGGAAGATACTGACAACATGCCCCACATGTCATCCAGTTCCTATCCAGTTTTAAATAACTTTAGCATAACTGAGGCAGAAGTGTTAAAGGGACTAGAAGCTCTTAAAATAAACAAGTCCCCTGGGCCGGATGAGATCCTCCCAACAGTACTCAAAGAAATGAAAGAAATTTACAAACTGCTAACCAGGATCATACAGCAGTCTCTTGACACAAGGGTGGTACCGACAGAAAATTGCAAACATAATACCGATCCACAAAAAGGGAAACAAAACTGAACCAGGTAACTACAGACCAGGAAGCCTGACTTCTATTATATGCAAACTTATGGAAACTATAATAAGATCCAAAATGGAAAATTACCTATATGGTAACAGGGTCCTGGGAGACAGTCAACATGGTTTTAGGAAAGGGAGATCGTGTCTAACTAACTTGCTTGATTTTTTTGAGGATGCAATATCGATAATGGATAATTTCAAAGCATATGACATGGTTTATTTAGATTTCCAGAAAGCTTTTGACGAAGTCCCGCACAAAAGATTAATTCTCAAACTGAACGCAGTTGGGATTCAAGGAAAAACATGTGGCAAACATTGTTGTAGCATTCAAAAATTCAAAATGATCTAGACAAGATTCAGAACTGGGCAGACACATGGCAAATGACATTTAATAGAGAAAAGTGTAAGGTACTGCATGCAGGAAATAAAAATGTGCATTATAAATATCATACGGGAGATACTGAAATTGGAGAAAGAATCTATGAAAAAGACCTAGGAGTTTTTGTTGACTCAGAAATGTCTTCATCTAGACAATGTGGGGAAGCTATAAAAAAGGCTAACAAGATGCTTGGATACATTGTGAAAAGTGTTGAATTTAAATCAAGGGAAGTAATGTTAAAACTGTACAATGCACTAGTAAGACCTCATCTTGAATATTGTGTGCAGTTCTGGTCACCTCACTATAAAAAAAGATATTGCTGCTCTAGAAAGAGTGCAAAGAAGAGCAACCAGAATTATTCCGGGCTTAAAAGGCATGTCATATGCAGACAGGCTAAAAGAATTTAATCTGTTCAGTCCTGAACAAAGAAGACTACGTGGCGACCTAATTCAAGCATTCAAAATTCTAAAAGGTATTGACAATGTCGACCCAAGGGACTTTTTCATCCTGAAAAAAGAAACAAGGACCAGGGGTCACAAATGGAGATTAGACAAAGGGACATTCAGAACAGAAAATAGGAGGCACTTTTTTACACAGAGAATTGTGAGGGTCTGGAATCAACTCCCCAGTAATGTTGTTGAAGCTGACACCCTGGGATCCTTCAAGAAGCTGCTTGATGAGATTCTGGGATCAATAAGCTACTAACAACCAAATGAGCAAGATGGGCCAAATGGCCTCCTCTCGTTTGTAAACTTTCTTATGTTCTTATGTTCTTACCAGTTAATTCAGGCTTCATTGCATGTCAGGCAATAACAATTGTGGGGGCTGAATACCATCTTGAATGTAATAGAAATACATAGTCACTTTCTCTCTCTTTGTCTCACCTAAAATGTTTTCATGCCTCATGAGTACAGTCTGATAGATCTCAGTCTCTCGGAACCAGCTGGCCTCCTCAGTGGTGAAGAACACTTTGACAGCCACCTTCTCTCCCCTCCACTTCCCCATCCACACCTCTCCATAGCGACCTTTACCAATCTGCTTCACCATTTGAATCTGTTTTGCGATTGTCCTTTGAACCTAATAGGGAGTGAATGGTTAAATGTACATGTTAGTTTTGAATAGAGAACTCTGCCAGAGGAAATAGGCACATTAACTTATATTTGCAATCCATTTCTTGCCTGTCAACTAATCCAAAGCTAGTGTACTTAAATTGACACAGGACAGGGATGCTTACAAATTAGATTTACAAATTCAATTTATGCATAATGTTTTATAATGGGTTACATACTGCTTAGTCATTTTCTCAGCACAAATTAGTTTTATTACACAGATGCAATACTGAAGACCTTGGAGTGCATGTTTTATAGCTGTTACCATACTTTTATAAATAGAATGTACACATTTAATTAAAGAAAGCTGAATTTGATATCAGGTTACATACAAAATTAAACTGAATATTAAAAAATATCTTATGGAATCAGAATTTGTTTTTGGTTTTGTAGACACATGCAGCTTTGTTCATGTAAGCTGGAAAGAACCTTTTGAGTGCTTGACAAGGTCTTGTCATGTTTTCTCAAAATGTGTCTTTTTAATAAATAAGTCTCTTTAAAACACACACACACACACACACACACACACACACACACTGCCTCTATGTGGTCATGTGGTGACCCGTTTTAATCATGTTGGAAGGTTAAAATGTTGAAGGAAATAAAGTTTAATGGAGGAAAGTTTAAAATACAGATATATGATTATTTCAAAGCAATCTACTTAAGAAAAGAATATGTCTAGCATAGTCCTTATAAATGTATTGAAAAAAAAAAATTGGCACATCAACTTTCTTGTAAGTGAACCGGATTTAACAGCACAGTTTCTGAACTTGTGTTACGTCAGTAGTCATGGGTAACGATGTGCTAAGACTAGAAGGTAGTATATATATATATAATATATAGATATATATAGTATTATATATACAATATAGGATATCTATATATCTATATATATATAATATATATATGACGATACACTGCACAAGAGTGTTTTCTCCTAAGTGACATGAATACTTTGATACAGTGTGTTAGTAAACTGTTACTGTATGGTCTGTCTATTGAATTGCATGTGCTAACTGATTACCATATGATAGGTTATACTCCTTTCAACATGCACATCAATCCTAACTCTGTTTGCATTCTTAATAAACACATATGTATGTATGTATGATTTATTTAATTTTTTAATAACAAAGACTTCTCAAACAATACGATAACACTAAGCGTAATAGAGAGGGTACATACAGTACGAAAGTAACAATGCTAAAAGCGAACAATGAATGAAAGTAACCAGGTTTTACCAGTAGAGGGAGACCAGATCCACTGCCTGAGCTCTGAGACAGTTCAATGAGGTCTTTCAGAGATTCCCCTGGAGGAATATACGTTTCGTCTTGCTCAAGTCCAATGCTGTAATGAGGCCTAGACTCTTGCCTCTTATACCTGAAAGAGAAACAACATTACATACATTGAAAAAGTATATTAACAAGATGACCCCAATTCTGAATGGGTTAAAAAATAATCATATCAGAGCCTATTGAAACATGCTTATTGTGGCGCTTTTTACTCTAAATCCGTACAGGCACATTTTTTTTAGCTGAAAGGATTTTTTTATGATTATAAAACTAATAAGAAACAACTTCAAGTTAATGACGATTTGTAGTGAAAAGCTTTGTGAATCTAGCTATAGTTGTTAAATCATCTCTAGACATATGCAGTGTTTTCTCAAAATAACAGCTATGCATGATCATATAATAAAACACAATGAGGGTGGTACAGAGTTATATTGCCAATATACTGTGTGTCAACAACAATATGGAATCACATTTTTTGTGTGTGTGTTTTTATTGAGTTGGTGAATACAGGTAATAGATGTTGCTACAATTGAATTTCAAGTCTGTGGTCCATTGTAGCGCTTTTAAAACTAAACTGTCTCCACCCATCAAGTTAACTAGCACAAACATACTGGTAAATGTCCAATAAGATGAGAATTCAAAGGACAAAGCAAAAAAAGAAAAGGTTTAGGCACTTCACAAGTTTCTTGTTGTTTAAAATGAATCTGTCTATTGTCTGCTCTCTGAACTGTTAGCGATTCTGTTTGTTAACAGTTAACTGAGGGTTAACAAAAAAAGTTGACCAATTATTTATTACTTTTAAGACACACAGGTGTAAAGCATTTCAAGTCATTAACAGAGAGGGGCCTGTTATATAGAAAGTGGTTTTACAAGGATTACATATAGTTGAGAGCTGAGCCAAGACACAGTAGCCTTGTATAAGTAATACTCTAACAGAGGGCCTTTAAGTTAGAACTGGAATGTGCTTTTCTAGAGTGTGGCAAACATACAAAAATATATATATTTTCCGTGCTTTAAACAGGTGTGTTTTTAACTTTAAGGACTGTTGGAGCTTTATACTGACCTGAAGTAACAGAATATGATGAACAGAGCCAAAATTATGCTGCAGACAGTCACTGAGATCAGCAGGGCCATATGGTGAATATTTCCATCAACATAATCTATGAAAAAAAGACAAATATGTTTAGGAACACTTAGAAGGGTGATTTCCTTGGAATAATCTCTATTGCTTCATCATGCTAGGAAATATTTTTAAGCACTGGAGAATGTCTGTGCTATTACCCATAAACCTCATCACTAGTTCACAATAATTAGAGTATTAATATAATGTCTAATCAATCTATCTTATGTGTTGTATCCAATTATTGTACTGTCCGTTTCCGTGTTATACAGTAGATTGTAAGGAAGATTTTATCCTTTGGTAAAATATATCCATTACATATCCATAAGACTGAAAACTAGGGCTGAGCATGAACTCATTTTCTATACAGATTTGTTGGATTTGGGAAAAATGCAATATATTTAACATATAATGTTAGTCCTTTCTCTAAACAGTACAAACTAGGAGCTACATGAATATCTTCAGAAAGTCTGCAATAAGCTTTTGAAACAAGATGGCAAACTAGCATTGCCAGCTATAAAGTAACACTTCCTAAAAGAGATGGTGGCATTCACAAAGCCCAGTTGCCTTTTCATGATCCTTTTTCACACTCCTGAGATTTGTATCCCTGCCACCAACACTGATCCGACAGTGTTGGTGCTGAATAGGGTGAGAATTCTATCCATATCGATATCCCTCCTGAAATAGTGCTATTGTGTTTCAGACCTACGACGAATGAAAACCCAGAGAGCTGTAGGTTTCTGAGGGAATCTTCTCTTACTATCATGCACTTTCTGTAAAAGACAGATAACCCCCCTCCACACCACTACCAACACCACCACAAAATTGTATTTGTGTATCGCTTCAAACAAGAAGCCACACTGGCACAGTTTTTAATGCTCCGGTCTTTAATGCTCCCTAGCCATTGGTAATATAAACACCAAAATGAGTGACAGCAGTCTTAAATATTGATGTGGTGTGTCAAACAAAAAATATTTTCTGGCTATTGTTTTGTGAATGGCAGATGAATGGATATCTGTGCCATCAATGTGTATGCAGGGGGCTGTAACTATAGAAGCCACAGAAGAAAGCTGTCTTTTTATGATAGATAGGGCTGACAAGCCAGGCTGAAGGCTCTGTTTCATGGTTTATTAACAGGTCAGCATTTTCTGTAAGCCACTCACTTCATTGTAAAATCTGTGGTTCGTAACAGTTTAAAATGTCATTACCCATCAGTCTGAACGAGGATAAATGCTTCTTAGAACAAACAAATGTACAAACCTGGCACAAGTAAGATATTACAAAAAGAAGGGTTACTGATTAAAGTTAATGTTACCTCTAGTTTACTTAACAGGACTAAACCCTCCTTTGGCCCTATATTAGGCATTGCAGTTTTAACCAGTAATTGCTACTTTCTGAAAATGTATGTTCATTGGAGGCAGTGTGGTCCAGTGGTTAAAGTTCAGGGCTTGTAACCAAAAGGTCACTGGTTTAAATCCCACCTCTGCCACTGACTGACTCACTGTTTGACCCTGAACAAGTCATCTAATGTTCCATCCTGCGGATGAGATGTTAAATCAATGTCCTATTGTAAGTGACTCTGCATATAATGCACAGTTCACAGCCTACATCTGTAAAGCGATTTGTGATTATGGTCCACTACAAAAGGCGCAGTCCTTAAGCAGTTGCTACAGGAGCGCTCAGCACCACCAGTCTGATGTTCCCTTCTGACAACACGTCCCCAGCATTAAAACTGTCTTTGTAGGCAGAGCTCATGCCACTACTCAGGGAACTTCAACATTGTAAGTGCCCTGGCGAACAGCAGGGTAAACAAGGCAATCCATCTTTGATGAGGAGCCTACTGCCTCTCCCATAAACCCCCAGTTCCCTCCATGAGATCCAATCCTAAGACAATCCACCAACAGCTCCTGCTGTTTCCCACACAATGGACACCCTATATTGGGTACATGACATGGACAAGCGGGGCCTAGCCCATTTTTTTTTGAGGTGTCCATTGCTGTCTTGGTCCAGATGTCTAATTTGGCTCTAACAAGCAATGTCGGGTTTCTGAGGTGATCCTGAAGAAGGTCTACACAGCTTCACGTTTGGTGCAAGGTTAGGGAACTATCCTACTAGTCACAGTTGCTGCAACCCCTTTCCACAAGCCACAGGCCCTCGCCACAATAGCTACATGAGCTGCGCCTGGTGAACAAAAACCTGTGCCTGAAGGGGATAAAGCACCAATGTTGGATACCCCGATCACTCCAGGGCATTTCAGTCCCATTCAGTCCCGCAGTGGCTCTACAGCTTAGCAGCCTCAAGGACCGACACAGCCAATTAGCAGGACCGGCCCACGGCTGCTCACCATGGAGGCCATAATGCCTCTTTCCAACAGGGTTATTGACACCTTATAGAATGCCAGAGCAGCATCCACGCATTCCCACTATGGATACAAGTGGAGCGTCTTCCAAATGTGGTGTCTGCCTTGTGATTCGACCGTACAACTTGTCCCATGGCAGTAATACTGCAATTTTTACAGAATCTATTTGACAAGGGGAAATCCACTGCCACATTAAAGGTCTATTTGGTAGCTATTTCAGCTTGCCACGTCAAGATTGGCTCAGTCTCCCCAGGAGCTCACTTGATGATGGGGCAATTTTTAAAGGGGCTCGGCAGCTTCAGCCACCTATGAAGGACATTGTCCCTCACTGGATAAATATGGTGTTTAATGCATTCATGAAGTCTCTGTTTGAGCCCCTGTTTGTTATCATTTAAAGCAGCTTTCTTGCTTGCTATCACCTCTGCAAAGCAGGTGCGTGAAATGCAGATTCTCTATTGCTAAAGTCTGCTTAATTTTTTACCAAGGTCAGTACAAAGGTCACGCTCCCAACCAATCCTGTCTTCTTGCCGAAGACTATTTCTGTGTTGCATGTCAACCAGTCTGTGGAATTGGAAGATTTCCATCCACCTCCTTTCCAGTCTGACAGGGAGTGGCAGCTCCATATGCTCGGCCCAATTCGGACCTGGCATATTATGTTGACAGGATGAAATGTTGGAGGCAGTCCAAACATTGTTTTGTCTGCGAAGTCCCGTGGTCAAGCCCTGTCTAAGCAGAGGCTGTCTAAATGGACAGCAGACACAAGCAGGACTGACTATGAGCTGGCCAACTTGCCTCCTACAGAAAGCTCACTGCCCATTCCACCAGGGGTATAGCAACTTTGTAAGCTTTATTCCAGTGTGCATATGTCAAGGACACTTGCAGTGCAGCAGTGTGGGCTACTCCCCATACCTTTACTAGGTTATACAGACTTAATGTCATGGATCTTCAAAACCCTGGTTTTGGAACTAGAGTGTTAAGGGCAGCTTCTCAGTTGACCTTTACAACACAGGCATAGAGGTGAGTGTCTCCTTCAGTTGTTTAGCCCTAGCTACTTGTTACTCGGGTTCCGAATGGTAATGCACAAGGCAGAGTCAGATTAGCTTTGTTGCATACCGGTCATGCAGCGATCTTGCCCTTGCAATGGCTTGGGTATACAGACCCATTTAGTAATAGTTAGATTTCGTACTTGAAAGGGAACTGTGACAGAAATATAATGAGTTCTGGTTATAAATCTCCCTCCCGACCTGCGAGGACGCTAAGTAGCGAAAGGGGAAATCTTTGGACAGGCTGGCCTGACAGTTCATTTCCTGGGTTGGGAAGTCGGTCAGCTTGGAAGGCGAGACTACGTTGAAGGAACGTATTGACCCGGAACGTAAACGAGACAGCAGCTGCAGGCAATAAAGACAGCTGCAATTGCTTACCAAGAGGTTATGCTTGATAGCATAAAGGGGCAGGAGAATCGTAAATCTTTTCCTTCGCTTGGTTTCAGAGCGGATACGAAACTGGAAGGACCGGGAGAGATCCCCTGTGAATTATATGGAGCAGTATTCGTGAGTGTTTTGTTTGTTTGTCACTGTTAGTAATTGTCTTTTGTTTTATAAATTCACTAGATGGCTAACACGTCTCCGGAGCTGTTGCCTTGGGCCAGCCCTAACCGGAACAACACTACACTACAGTTACTGTTTAAATTGTTATCACCCACCACCAACACTACATCTGGACTGGTGTATTGTATTGTATTGTGGGGTGGATAATGTGTACTATTATTTGGTTTGCAAAACCAGTTATTATTGTTTCCTGTCGTGCTTTACACATTGGTGTGTATTGCTGGGGGATTATTGTTTGATCACCGGACCTGGATACTATTAAATACCGTTCTAAACTGGATTATAACTTTCTATGTTTCATTACTGCACTGCATCACCCCTGCACCTGCATGTACCACTCACCACTTTGCCATAGGAACTTTAGGTTATTACCATAGCACTTGTTCCATGAAATAGAAATGTAAATATTAACCTTCAAGCTGAGTCCATGATTGCAGTGGACTTTGAATGAAAAATTTTGCGAGATTTGTGCACATATGACAGCATGACTGTGTCACAAGAGGCTCGGCTGAACAGTGTTGATAGATCTTATTCAGGTTGCGGGTCTTTAGGAGGTAAACACCCATTTCGGTAATGGTTACATTTCTATTTCAGGGAACCAAGGTTATGTTAATAACCTAATGTTACATTTTGTACTTGAAAGTGAACCCAGTTTGGTGTACACCTGCATTGTTAAATCTGTTTTAAAGGGATTATTATGCCATCTACATATTAAATCATATTACTAATAGCTTATCTGATTATATTTCTGTGGTCATCTTTATTTTCATGTTTTATAAGTTGCTCGTCTGAATGCTTTAGGATTTGCATTTATTCTGTTGTCAAAAACCATTTCTGTGTGCCTCAAGAAAGTAGGATGTTGCAGAAACAATAAGATGTATACTGCTCACACTAGTATTTGGCATTTGGCAGGGGGTTTGGTAATGATCCTGACAAGTTCCTTTTTGCTCAAACTTGCGGTGAAAAAGATGTTGACAAAATATTTTTAGAAAAATGAAATATGCAGATATGGTCAAATTTAGTGAGGACTAAAGATTACAGCAAAAATACAGAATGTTAGCTTCTGAAATTAGAACCGGTACACACTCCTACAGGAAATGGGTGTTTGACTCTGCCAATGCCTTTGAGCTAACAAACTTAATGCTGCAATATCCTTAAGCATCCAATACCAACTTTCAATTCTCTCTTTACCCAATTTCATCCTACCTAAGGGAAGACAGTATCTGTGTACAGCCCTTCGTGCATATAACACTTAGAACAACAGAAGCCAATCAGTGCATTAGGAACCATTAATACAAGGGCAGGGGTTGGCAAATGCTAAACCAACATATAAATTGTAGAACTACATTAGTTGCATGGACAATGGAGAAGATGCCTTGTCAAAAAGTGATTCATATCAAACCCACAACTCTCACTTGTCATAGCTTAGTTTACAGAAAAATGATTAGTTTGAATACTATTAGTAGAAATATACAGGATCAACAACCCCTAATGTTAAATACATTTTATAACTATAGTGGTTAGTGTTTCAGCAAAACATCTATGCACACTGCTATGTTTACCATTTAAGATGTTAAAATGATGCAGACTGTATTGTGGCAGTCCGATCAAGGGCCTGTTTGAATGCAAATGCAATGGTATTTTCCAAAGACTATAGGCAATTTCTCTTACTTGGAGTTTTTTGAGGTGGCAGGGTAGGATGGAGGTTTTTATTGCAATAATTTTCATCTATACAGCATTCGATTGCTCTTCTTTGATGGAATTTTGGTGTGTCCTAAAAATGAAATACAGATATTTGTTTATGTGTATATATATATATATATATATATATATATATATATATATATATATATATATATATATATATACACACACACACACACACACACATACATACACTTAAAAATCCTTGCAGGAGTATTTTTACAAGCTTTAAAGGGAAATTTGAATGTATGTTTAGCTTACCCTATAATAATGTCCTCCCATGTATTAGCAAAATAGTTAATAGTTAGGATCCTGTATATTTGGGCAGTCACATTTAATTTTTGTCTGTGGCTGTATATACTCAGTTCCCTTTTCCCTTGCTGCAAGTCATGAAATGGGTAGGCAGCAAGGTCTTTTGTCTGTATATCTGTAAGAATTGCTGAGATTTTTAATATGTACTACAATTGGTTCATTCTGGTTCAAGCAAATGTGGAATTGCACTTTAAAGATACAACCTCTCATACTCATCATGTCAGTTCTTAGCGATACATACATACATGCCAGAAGAATTAATAATTTCTATTGCATTTGGAAGGATCCCTTTACTAAATGTGAAAATAACCTGGATACCATACATTTACAGTGTACTATTGGTACTTACCCGGCACTGAAAGTCAGAGCCTTCCCATCCAAGGCAACCTGAAGTTACCATAGGAATCCCAGATTCGTCTTCTTCAATCATTGTGAAACAGTAGCCGTCAGTCCTATCAGATAGGAGCAAAGTTATTGCAATAGATCCATTTATAGATCACATGTTGCTTTGAGTAGTGCATGCGATAAACAGATGTCCTTGAGCATAATATCAAACCTAATAAGGGGCTTTCTGAAGTAAGCCAAACTATGCCGTACAGTTACTCAAACTACAGAAAAAATGTTGCTGTTGAAGCAGGCCCGCAGAGGGCTCATGTGTAGGAGACCCAATGGAAGGGTCTGGGAAGTTGCTGCCATCAGGCCCAGAGGTTTCCAGAACGTTACTACCGTGAGCACTCTGTTGAGCTGAAAGATCTCCAAACAGACGACTATTGTCTGCTTGCAGTCCAAGCACATGACAAGATAGGAGGTGGTCTGGGAAGGTGTGAGCTGGCATAATTGACCATAAGGCCCAACTGTTGAAGGTGGCCGGTGACAAGTCCTGTGTGCAGCTCTTCCTGTGCTGGTGACTGAGCACAAATTAGCCAGTCATCCCAATAATTGAGCACACTGATGCTTTTGAGTCTCCATGTGGCCAAGATAAGTTGCATGCACTTCATCAAAGGATGTGGAGCTAGGAAGTGCCAAATGGCAAGACACGGAACTCTGAATGGCAAACTGTAGGTACTTCCTGTGCACTGGTTTTATGGGGATGTGGAAATAGGCATCTTTGAAGTACTCCATGGTGAACCAGTCACCTGGCCTGATTGACTGCAACAGCTGTTCCATTGTCAACATTTTAAACCTCCTTCGGCTCAGATACGGGTTGACCTGTCTAAGGTCGAGGATATGTCCGAAGCCACCATCCCGCTTGGGCACTAGGAAGTACCTGGAGTAGAACCCTTCCTACAACTGGAGGGGGTCTATCTGGCGAATAGCCCATTTTTGCAGCAGAGACACTACCTCCTGAGACACCCAGGGGTGCCCTGTGGGTCCGTGACTGATATCGTTGTCATGGCCCAAAAGGGAGGGAGACGATGCTTGAATTGCAGAGAATAGCCAGTCTGAACGGTAGTAATCATCCAGATGTCTGTGGTGCACTGATATCAATAGCCCAGATGGCTCCCTGAGAAAGGGCCCTGGGCCTGTGGCAGCAGAATCCTAGGGCTGCTGCTTCACCAGTGGCTTGTCCTGTGGCTTCTGTCTCTGCGCAGGCCGTGGAACCTATTATAGCCTCTTATTATTGCCTATTATAGTCGCTTGGGAAGCAGTCGGTACCGAGTGGATTTGGCACTAGTACAAGGACGGTACCAGGATGACGGCGGTCGGTTCGGTACTAGTTCGGTGGCTTTAACACAAGGTCGGTACCGGAACGGTACTGGTAGTGGTGTGATATCCTCAGTCCTGGTTTGGTACTGAGTCGGAAGCAAAAGCAGGTTGATAACCTTGGCATCGTTTGGTGCGGCTCCACCAGTTCTCAGTCCTCGCAGGTGGAACAGTACAAAGATGCCCATCTGTAAAAGCCACTGGCAAAACTACTCAGTACCAACACAAGACTAACAGAAGCCTGCTTGTTAGAATGGACTAACAGCCTTCAGAATGGTGATGCTAAAAACCTGTCACCAAATCGGCATTAAGATACTATCGTTGTAATTGCGAGCAACAACAAACCGAAGAGAATATCTCGGTCCTGCACAGTGCTGCTGAGCACCACATTGCAGACAGGCCTGTGTGTAGTATCTGTAAAAATACAATGAGAAAAAACTTCTGCAACAAAAAAAAGTAATTAAACAATTAAACAAATAATATAAAATGTCTCATATAGTGCTAAAAAGCAAAAACGAGAAATAAAATAAGCTCCAGACGGAGGTACACAGCCTGGGGGGAGAGCACAGTCAGTCAATTTATGTTGCTGGATCCCTGGAAGGAGCGACTCGAGCTGCTGGCTTCATGCGGGGCACAAGGCTGCAGCGGGCCATAACTAGCAACATGCTGTAGTGCACACAATGAGTGTAATATAAAATTATTACAGCAATTTGTTTAAATGTTACATATCATTTATAAGATTCAGGTCTTTAGCCCTACGGTCCTATGGCAGATCAGGTCCGAAATCATCAAAAAAACGTTAAGTACAGGTCTCTAGTCATTTTTTCTCTGGAAAAAGCCGAGAAAACCTTTCAATGGCCAAGTGAGACCGACAGGAGCTGAGAGAAGCCGGAAAAAAAAGAAAGGGTGGATCTGAAAAATACACATAGCCCCTGCACCACCTTTTGCTATGCAGTGCCTTTTAATCATTTGCAGTCTTATGTTGGTCCAAGTCTGACATTACAATTTTCCCTTTCCAGTCTGATGTTGGACCCTCTCTGACATCATCAAAAAGACATAAAGCACAGGTCTCTAGTAGTTTTTTCTCCAGAAAAAGCAGAGAAAACCATTCAATGGCCGAGTGAGACCGATATTATTATTATTGTTATTATTATTATATGTAGTGGGAAATGCGGACGAGTAGGATAACCTATCGTAAATTTACTACCAATATTTAAGAAATGTAGTGTACTAAACATTTTGACCGGATCATTTTTATATCATTAAACTAAAGTGCTGGTATTTTAGCTCCATTCGTAGAAGTATCAGAATTGCTGAAGCTACGGTTCTGTAGGAAAATGTGTATATATTATGTATGTATGCGTATACTGTATATACTTTGGACCTACTCTACATTTTGGCTCCTATTTGTAACATTCTCTGACTCTGTAGACATCCATGACAATTCGTCCCCGACAGGGGCCGTTACGTGGGGGCGGGGATGCACGTTGTTAAGTCATTATATAATATATATATATAATATATATATATATATTATATATATATAATATATATAGTATATATATATATATATATATATATATATTAGTTGTAGTAGGCTAACTACAGTTAAGCTTTTTCTGCCACTGTTGCACTTGTAACGTGGCATCTGTTGAGCGTGATGAGATTGAGGTTTCATTAGCCTGTAGATTAATGTAACAATACAACCCCTGTGTGTATAAATGAGGCGGAGCATGTCAGATTTATTTATTTTTTTACAACATGTCTGAAACCAGTGTTTAATAAATGAATAAGAAAAAGGGAACAGGAACTGGGAGCAAATAAAAGACTAAGGCAGCTAATGAACAAAGGTATTTGTAAACCCCCGTGGCCACTACAAAGCCCAGTAAACACCCAAGATAACCGCCACAATCACATTCACATCCAGCCATTCAGTAATTGCTCCCTGCTAAGACCCCTCTCTCCCATGCCTTTCCCACTTGGACATGAAAAGTTTTTCAATTACTTTTTTCTTTTGACTTTTTCTTTTATTTCTACCCTCTTGTTACATTAGTAATTGTGCATGCTCTGTGCACAAACCCTGAAGTAGGCTGCAGTGTAATTATTGGAAACATACATCGAAAAAAGAGATCATTGTCATTTTAAGGAGGGACGAATTATCAGCGGGGACAAATTAGGTTATTTGCATTTGGATCTAGAATTTCTCTGTCTAAAAGAAAACTACATGGAAACACACACAACCTGAAACTACTGCCAAAAAAGAGTGAGAAAAAGTTCAGACTTTGATACTAAATACAACTTTAATAGCTTTGAATGTCTCTTAACAGCACATGACTACTTCCAGGAGAATCTACACAGAACCCTAACCCTAACCTAAAACACCTCAAACCTTAAACTTAATCCTTTGTCAACATCAGATTGCAAAATGGATATTCTGTCCCCCAGCAGGATAATCAAAATAATATTCTCAACACAACATATGCTATTTGTGTGGATGGTCCAGGTGCATTCAGTATCACAACAATCATCAATCTGCTACTTAACAAGCAGATCCTGATCTCACCCGCATGTGTTGTTATTCGAGTCTTCAGGACAGTGATGATGGCAATAACACAACAGGAGCTGCTTAGGTGGTACAGCTACATTGCTCTCGCCATCCTCCTTTCTGTTCTCCAAATTGAGCTTCCCTGAACTCCTCAGCAGCATGTTATCCAAGAGGTTTGCTGAAAAAAAGAACAAAAAAAACCCCAAAACATTAATAAGCAGATATTTTTAGGATTAAGCCACACAAAAAAGCTACTGGACCACAGAAATTAGAACGGTTGAGTCCTAATACATTTAGTTTGTGTGTACAGTAAAGATACAGAGCTGCTCAACAAAATGTATACATAACACATGGATATGTTTTTTTTTTTCTGAAATACAGCCCAATTAACTTCTAAACGAGTAACACATAATAATTTCAAAAGGAGATCTCTTTCAACAAACATTGGCAGACAAAGAGAAGGAGATGTGATACTTTTTATTAGACTAACTAAATCATAATTAATCACAAGCTTTCAAGACCTCAAATGTCTCTTCTTCAGGTGAAAGTAGGAAAGAGAGCACTTTTTATGGATGCTTTTAAAAAGGTACAGACCAAATGATTTTCCATACATTTGGCCTGTACAACATAACAAATTAATAATAATAATAATTAAAAAAAAAAAAAAACAACTTGTAAAGGTGAACACGTTTTCTAGAATCAAATATAAGGTGAATCCAATATAAGGTGATTGCAAATTATTTTACTATTCTCTTGATAGATGGCAAGGACACATCCTAACTGTATGTTCTTGGGGATTAACATTGGACTTAATCTAAAAGTAACATTCTAAACAGAAGTACTATGGATTTGTAGATAGATATATTATCTGTTGTACTACTGTATCAGCATGGAATGAAAACAGTTCTATTAATCATATTTTTTCACATTTTCCCTTTACTTATTTCTGTGACTGTTCTTTCATTATATTTTTTGCTGAGATTACATTCTGTTAACTAAACAGCATAAGCAGTGATCACTTTTAAAAGTGTACTTATAAGTACAATACTAATGACTTGCAAGATTCCGTGGACAATACAAACAACAATTAGACAGCAGTAACTGGTAAAAGAAATCTTAAAACTTAGGTGATTGATGGCTCACAACGCACCTGAGGCATGTATTGCATCAGTACTACCCATGTCTTCTCACTTGAAGCTACTGCACTAACAAGTAACTAGGATGTGATAGGTGTTACAGAAACGTGGTTGTCTGAGAGTGATGGGGACGAATATAATATTTGTGGGTATACACTCTATAGGAAAGACAGGCAGGACAGAAGAGGAGGAGGGGTAGCGCTATACATAAGAAACAGTCTTGAAGCCCAGGTGTTAAACCTGGACAAAGAAAATAAAGCCGATTCAATATGGGTCAGAATAACGGACAAAAATTCAAAGGGCATAATAATAGCAGCATGTTATAGACCACCAGATTCAGACGATAAGCAAAATAATCTGTTATACAATGACATTAGAAATGCATGTAGCAAAGGAGAAGCCATACTAATGGGGGATTTCAACTTCCCCCATATAAAATGGGAAAACCCAGTGGGAAGCAGGACGGATGAAATTGAAATGGTGGAAATGACAAATGACTGCTTCCTAACACAATTTGTCAAGGCACCAACTAGAGGGGAGGCATGCCTTGATTTAGTCTTTTCAAATAACGAAGACAGAATAACTAAAACAGAGGTCAGAGAACCACTAGCAAACTCAGACCACAACATGGTCTCATTTGAAGTGCTTTTTAAAACCCCAAAAGTAATGACTAAAGCCAAGGTTTACAATTTTAGAAAAGCAAACTATGAAAGTTTGAAACAGAGACTAACAGAAGTAGATTGGAGTAAAATAGAGAAAACATCCACAGAAAAAGGGCTGTTCTTCAAAAATG